>NW_018403833.1:713888-751356 GCF_002113885.1 Mizuhopecten yessoensis | reverse complement strand
CCCCCCCCACTTCCAAATCATTTTACACCTAGAATCGTCAATAATACCACAATTTGGGCAAAAATCAATGTGACAAAACTGACAGAAAAGCACAGGTGCCCGGGTTCTTGAATATTAATTAGAATCTACATCTATTCTAGAACCGGAGCACCTTTGGCCGAAACGGGGCGAAAGTGAAACTGACTGATCAGATCTGAGGAAAATGGACAACCAATCATTATTGACCATCAAGCATACTCTAAATTTCACATCAGATAGTTTCATTTACAGATATCATATATACATTATATATAAATTACTTTAACACGGCCTTTTAAACGAAAACATGCACGTGAACTCACACTTTGCAAAACTGAGTAAAAATATCAACTCAAAAATATTGTTTGTTCCGCCAATTGCAGGTACGCAGACAATATTATTTCAATTTTTAATTAAACAAGAAGAATTAGATATATTATGCATATCAATAACTTTATGTCAAACATAATGTCAAACATCTACTCCAACCTTTTATTTATTTAATGAAGTAAAGAGAATGTCTACATATAATTTATTCAGTGCGGGATTTGTGTACCCAATATGGCGGGTTTCCTGTCGAGGTGCTTGGAAAAAGTCAAATCCTGGATCCATTGGTCTTGGACCTATCTTTGGGCTGTTTGGTTCATGCTGGTGATCTTCGTGGTATATATTCTTCGAGGCCCATTGAAGCTGAGCGAGAACTTCTCTTACGGTAAGGAATGCGATGCATTTTTAAGCCGAATGTATGGTCATGTTACACGTTACGTATTCTCATCTGATTCCTTAGCTACAGCATCTGTGTATTGAGCTGTTGCATCCATACATTTATTTTAGTGTTTGCATCATATGTATGTTATATGGTTGTCGTATCATTATTCCATGGATGCCATTGGAGTCGAAGAAGTTTGCACAAATCATGTTCGTGGTGCATGAGCAATTTTAGAAAATAAAGCATCAATATTGCAAATTAATCATGGATACAAACGGAGGAATCAAATGCACTTATTCAGGTTATTAAATTTTCATATCTTTCAGCAAAATAATGCTTAGGGATTTGCACTGTGATTTCAAATTCATGCTACAAATATCATGTAAACTTCGCAAGGAGATTCACTATATGTGAATGTGGTTTACATTGTACATTGTAAATTTAGGGTATATATAAAATTAAATATTTGTGTACATATATACTTGTATATAAGTTTCCTCTGGCCCTAACACCAGGCTTAAACATTTTGACATATAGATGTCTGGTGTGGGACCAGAGTGCATTTTGCTTTTTGAAAACGTGGAATATGGAATTGAAGTTTCTCTGAAAAATATTATTGTAAAAACAACATTGTAATATCACCAACAGCACCTGGTCTAGCTGCTAGTCCGAATTAATCGTCACTTTCACACACTTGTCGCACATGGATCGAAAGATCTATTCTTTATGTACAAGGGGAACATACATAACAAATTAACATGCCTCAAACAACCAATACAATCACTAAAAACGTTTTTTCAAACTTACTCTGTTTTACACTTGTTTTTTGATAGCCCCGCCTTCTAATGCCACGTGACTAAAATCTTGCAGGCCTATGTCATAACGTTGGGAAAAACCTTCGGCAACGCGAGATCTCGTCAAGTCATGTGACATTGCACATGGCCTAATTTCCATTAAAAACATGGGTTGGTATAGAAAACGTTGGAAAATACTTTTCGTAATGATCTTTGAAACATGTTATTGATACCACCTAGTGCATAAAGAATAGATCTTTCGATCCATGTGTGTGAAAGTGACGATTTGTTTCTAAAATATCAGTTTGAAGTGCGCTCCGGGCGCGGGTCGCATATTTCACGCATATTATAGAAGACCGGAGTTCTGACGTTAATCGATGACAGACCGATATGAAAAAAGTCAATAAAACGTCAGAATAATTCGGACTACTGCTCTGCCTATACCAGGTGTCAACAGATCTCCTCTCACTCTAAGTGTCAACACCTTATTAACGATATGGCTAAGTGTGATCTATTTCTTCAGCATATCACCTGAGGCTGAGTGAATGTGTTTATTTAGTTTTCCTTCATTAGTGACTTACCTGGTTGCATATAGCTGCGATAACGTAGCTTTCTGACGACGAGATTTTTTTTTTATATTGCGTCGTCAGAGCTACGAAGCGGTCCTATGCCAACTAATGGAGCAAAATCAAAAGTGCTTATCTGTAAGATTGCATATAATTCATGCCTCATATGAGTATAATGTTATCAAAATATTGCATAATTTTTGAAAAATCGAATCCTTACCAATGCAAAAACTCTTTTACGAAATTAACCAAGTCCATCTCTGGGGAAAAAAAGAAAAGACCGCCATGACAGATCACGCGTGATGTTATCTCAATTATCATTTCTATATATGGCCTGCGTGGCCAAATATAGTATTACTACTGATGCCGCCATGTTTACAACAATTTCCATATTGGGTCGTGATCGCCACCCATATTTGGACGTCTGACCTATATCGGAAGAGAGACGAACTTTCCAACATGGCGGTCAATTCAGATTTCGATTACGCTTGCTACGTTAACTTGATAATTTAACGACATTTTCGGCAGAGTTTAACTTCATGTTGTGCAGGATATCAACAGAAATAGTTCATACTACAACCCTATTTATGGAT
The DNA here is from genome assembly GCF_002113885.1 of Mizuhopecten yessoensis. Lineage (NCBI taxonomy): Eukaryota > Metazoa > Mollusca > Bivalvia > Pectinida > Pectinidae > Mizuhopecten > Mizuhopecten yessoensis. The sequence goes on along the minus strand of NW_018403833.1, from coordinate 748,676 downwards.
GCGGACCAATGTGCTATCAATTAATTCAAAAGTCGCCCCGGTGTGATTCACACCGAGCTTGCTCCATTACAAGGCATGGGATCGATTTATTACCCGGCCGGTGCAGAGGAGGCAGGGTATTAATATTAGTACTAGATCAGACCAGCTTTAAAAAAAAAAAGACATTTTTCCAGGAAAAACATCTGAAACTGAATGGGGGGGTAGGGGGGAACTGTCCTTTCCATAAGTATAAACAGTTAAAACATTATTTAATGCATGCTTTAGTTGTAATTTAGTGAAAATAGTGGTTTTCAGTGAAGACAACATTTAAGTTTTAATTGTCAAATAAATACGAAAATAAAACTAATAACCATGTTCAAAATGACGGACAGACCAAGCGACTTCAGTGATGAGAATTTGTGTGCGGATACCCAGTGCAGGGAAAGTCATGAGTATAGAAATATTTCGCATTTAGGTAGAAGGAAGGAAAAACACAAATATAATTGTAACAACGGAACAAATCGTAGTCAACTAATTTTGTATCCTGATTCCCATCACTAGCAATAACACTAATTTCGCATAATGGACATGAATCTGTATGTATAAATTAAGGAGAGACCTATCATTTACATTATAAATGACTTACTTTAATACCCTAATCCGCTTCACTTTTGATATCAAATCTGCTGTTTATAAACCCTTCCACTGACCAATGAAATAAAACAACCCTTATATATACCTGTGCACCACCTAGTGTGTCATATAACATGGGAGTTTCCCGAAACAAATCGTAATTTGATCTTAATCGACTCTGCCAAAATGTATTTTTTAAGGTGAAACAACATAGCACGCAATGACCCAGGGAAAATGGGATTTCAATAGGGGAAATGACCAACCCTATTGAACCCCTGAAGACACATTTGAACTGTTCCAATTCAAAGGTTGGAATAGTTCATTATGATATTTCAGGGGTGAATGAGTTAAAAGTGTTCTAAGGCTGTTAAAAAAAATCAATCAAACAACTCACTTTTTACAAAGTTTGAAACACCTTGAACTTAATATTCCATGAGCTAAAGTATTACCGTATTTGACCGCAATTAGGCCCCTTTCCCACTTTGACCTGGGAACAGGGTGGTTGCCTGCAATTAAGCCCCCTCCCTAATTTTGTCTCCCTCTAAAAAACTTTTTCTGAATTATATAATTATGTTTCTGAATTAGGCACAATAGAAAATAATTAGAATTATAGCTGCTTCAAAATATTTATTTTTTTCTAAAAGTGCCAGTCTTGTATTTATAAGTAAAATGAATTTATTAAAATATATCTACTAATAATCTTTCATAAGATAATAGTTTTGCAGAATTACTTACATGGCATCAAGTTGAAAGTTGTTTCCCAAAATTTTGATGTTAGGTCAGACAGAGTTACTTGCCCTTGTTTAGCATTGCTACAATTTCTAATGATGTACTTATCAGTTAGGCAATGTGTTGGCTGTTAATGAACATTTTGTTCCACACAAATTTTTCTGAATATGTCGGAAGTTGTTAAAAATTGCCTCAACTGGTGCGTATATACAAGTCAGATTGCATTTTGGCTGAGGACATACCAGAAGTTAAAGAAGTTTTTTCCCCACTCCATCACAAAACCTATCAATCTCAGTCCAAATTTTAGAGGAACTATTAAAAATGTCAAAATATACAGATATTGATTTTATGTATGTGGAGCACTACAGTCTAGTTGAGACAATTAATCAGTTGCTCATAGTTTTGGAAATGTTGTCAGCTAAGTTACCATAATTATTAATGGGTATGTTTTGTCTATCAAACAAACTATTCTCATGATTTTCTTATTCAAGGTGGGCACTCATATATTTGGATGTAGGGACTTTATTTAGCCTTTGTTTTACATTTCCACTTGTGAATTGGAAAAATATCATTACAACAAACAACCATTCATTTATTTTTTACGCCGAGTCCAATTTTCACGTTTACAAGAAAAAGACAAAAAATAACTATTTTCATCTACATTTCCTTCACTAAATGTCTTATATGCCTAACGTGGTGATTTCTTACGTTACTATATTTTATAATGTTAAATGGAAAAAAAATAGAAAATACTTCAAGTTAAAAAGAAGAACTTGACAAATATTTGGACTTGGTGAGAAATTCCATTGTTTTTGCCCCCAAAATATGAACCCATCAATGAAGTGTCACAGACTTATTGTACGGATAGATATTTCAAACATAAAAAAATGCTAAAATATTGGTACATGGACATATTCAGGTAAGGGGAATAACTCTTTTGCACTCAGTAAAAGTACAGTACCAGTAGCTATATCAAGTATGTAAGTGACAACTTGTATGGCGATGCATGAATCTAACATAATGAAAGATCTATTGTAAGATATATATTTATCAGTTAATTTAATTTAACATTCATTTTAACTTCATTATCATGCCAATACATGTATTAGTTGATAATATTATTTTGATATATTCTTTTAGACTTTGAATTATTGAAGGTAAACATCTTTCACTTCTAATCATTGACAAGTGATATAAAAGATAAAAAAAAAATACAAACAAATTTTTGTAACTGTTACATTTTCAAACTAGTTCTAAAATAACTAATTTTTCTAGGGTTCTCAGGGTCTATTAATTCAAAATAACCCCTTTCCTAATAGGAAATAAAAAAATAAAAAAATCCCAAATTTGAATGTTTTATACCCCCTCACCTCTCCTCTCTAAGAAATGCTCCAAAAATAATACTGGTAATATTAAATATTTTAAATGAACCAGAGTTATAAAAACAGTTTGTACCAATCTTTGTTGGACATTTCTGGAAGAAATCATTTTGGACCACAAACTGTTTCGGATACCTGCCTGAATGTCCGTTCCTACAGTCCTCTAATCATATGTTAGTGAACACTACAGTTCACCGGAGGTGTATATCAGTTTTTTAAAGTCACTCAGATTACTCAGAAAAGAAGTAATGTCTATTTTTCAAAATTCATCAAAATTGTATGTCTTTTACCCCGAAAAGAAACCATTGTCAGCCGTCAAACCCAAGTTTTGGTCCGGAATTGAGATATACATGTAATTAGCTACAAACTGTGACTGCACCACATTTAGTTGTTATACTGTACTGCATTAATAATAGTTGCTGAGAAGCAGAGCTAAATGCAAAACTTTTAACATTTGACACTATCACTGCTGCTGTTGCTGCCCCCAGGAAAGTAGAACCCATGTCTCGCTTCAATGATGAAGTCTAAGGCAAGACAAACAAGATTTTGAACTCATTTGTTTGCTGGCAGAAGTAAATGTTCCTAACTTCGGAAGTCAAATCTGTTGTTTTAAATATTTCCATCGATTATTGGTGATGACTTCTATGTGACTGACAAAGACTTGCTGTGAGGCCCAGGATGCACGTGTACAAGCGTTTTGTCTGACGTTTTAGCGTTTAATGACTTGCTCATTAAATGCATTTTTACACCGAGCGTGAAATCTCATGGTCGGCGTGTCATTGGATTGCCAGATAAACCAAAGAATGAGTCAGAGACCCAGCGTGTCATATCTGTAATGTCGGAGTTCAGTCGGGTGAACGGTGGTGGTGAACGGTGGTGAACGGTGGTGAACGGTGGTGAACGGTGGTGGTGAACGGTGGTGAACGGTGGTGGTGAACGGTGGTGAGAAAAGGGGGAAGAAGTGCCTTCTATTGATCTCGACAGCTTTGTCCTGCTATTGTACTGCACACACATACTACCTTAATATAACTTCAACTTCCTCACACACATGTGTATTATAAAAAAGATATTATTATTAGATATTATATAATTGTATTTTTTATTGTAACAAATTTCTATTAACCCTGATAGAGCAGCTAGGCAAATTGAAGGTAAAACAGTGTTTATGTTTTCTGAAGTACATCTACAGATTTTACAGATGCCCTTGGGCCTTGATCTTACATCTTGTTAAAAAGTTCACATGTCTATAAACAAGTTGTATTTTTATGATCACTAGTCTAGTGAAGGTTCATACACATGTATGTCTATAGATGAGTTACAAGTTGTCTGTGACATGTAAACATGTGTACACTTCCAAGAAAATTTTATATGGCTGTGAATTAACACATTGTCAGGTTGTTGTTTTTATCAAGTCCAGTATTAGTACATGTCTATGGACTGTACCATGCTTGTGTTTATCACTGGTAGTGAATTCGAAGTTCATATCTCTATGAACTTACCTTTATCTCTGTTGATATGACCTGCAGTATAAGTTCACATGTCTATGGACTGTACCATGTTTGTGTTCATCACTGGTAGTGAAGTTCATATCTCTATGAACGAGCCTGTTGTCTGTATTTATATGACCTTTACGAAAAATTCACATGTCTATGGATTACATGTGATGGATATGTTGTATTTACTTTGCCGGTTAAAGTTCACTTATCTATGGACCAGATGTTAACTGCTTTATATATACATTACTTGCAGGTCGATGATCATGCTTTCTTTATCAGTTTGTTTTGCTGGAGAAGCAATGATTTTGTCCCTCCCTAGATTTTCCTCCCCTCTCCATTGTTAGCTCACCTGGCCCGAAATCGAAGGGCCAAGTAAGCTTATGCCGTGGTGCGTCGTCCGTCGTCAACTTTTAAGTTTAAACAACTTCTGCTCAGTAACCAAAAGGGCTAGGGTAATGATATTTGGCCAGAAGCATGCTGGGATGAAGGGCTACCAAGTTTGTTCAAATAAATGACCTTGGTTTATATTCAAGGACACAGGGGTCAAATATGTTTAAACCTTTAAACAACTTCTTCTCAATAACCAAAATGCCCAGGGTGATGATATTTGGCCAGTAGCATGCTGGGATGAAGGGCTACGAAGTTTGTTCAAATAAATGACCTTGGTTTATATTCAAGGTCAGAGGGGTCAAATATGTTTAAAACCTTTCAACAACTTCTCCTGAATAACCGATAGGCTTATATTTAGGGTTATGATATTTTGCCAGTAACATGCTGGGATGAAGGACTACCAAGTTTGTTCAAATACATGACCTTGACTTATATTCTAGGTCACAGGGGTCAAATATGTTTAAAACCTTTAAACTTCTTCTGAATAATCAAGAGGCCTAGGGTGATGAGATTTGTCCAGTGACATGCTGGGTTGAAGAGCTAATAGGTTTGTTCAAATAAATGACCTTGACTTATATTCAAGGTCACAGGGGTCAAATATGTTCAAAACCTTTAAACAACTTCTTCTGAATAACCAAGAGGCCTAAGGTGATGATATTTGGCCAGTAGCATGCTAGGATGAAGGGCTACCTAGTTTGTTCCAATTAATGACCTTCATCCATTTTCAAGGTCACAGGGGTCAAATATGTTTAAACCTTTAAACAACTTCTTCTCAATAACCAAAATGCCCAGGGTGATGATATTTGGCCAGTAGCATGCTGGGATGAAGGGCTACCAAGTTTGTTTAAATGAATGACCTTGACCAACTTTCATGGTCACAGGTGTCAAATGTCTTAAAATCTTCAAACAACTTCTTCTCAATAACCAAAAGGCCTAGGGTACTGATATTTGGCCTGTAGCAATCAGGGCTACCAAATTTGTTCAAATGAATGACCTTGACCCACTTTCAACCTAATGTCATTGTTTGACATTCAAGGTCACACTGCTATTCTGCCTGTAGCTGTATTTTAGTCCACTTTTAAGATTACAAGTGTGAGATTAATACCAGGTGAGCGATGCAGGCCCATTGGGCCTCTTGTAATAGAGTAGCAATGTTTTTGTCACTCCCTAGATCCCCCCCCCTTCTCTTGGGCTTATGCCATATTGTGGCGTCCGGCGTCCGTCCATCAACAATTTCTTTAAACGACTTCTTCTTCTTAACCACTGATTGGAATTTAACTAAATTTGACTGGACTGGCAGCATCCCTAGGTGGTGTACAAATGGTTGGGCTGACCCCCAAGGGGCTGAGGGGCGGGGCAAAAAGGGAGCAATTTGGCTATATTGCTTTAAGCGACATCTCCTCATGATTTTGTCCCTCCCTAGATCCCCCCCCCTTCTCTTGGGCTTATGCCCAATTGTGGCGTCCTGCGTCCGTCCATCAACAATTTCTTTAAACGCCTTCTTCTTCCTAACCACTGATTGGAATTAAACTAAATTTGACTGGAAGCATCCCTAGGTGGTGTACAAATGGTTGGGCCGACCCCCCAGGGGGCTGAGGGGCAGGGCAAAAAGGGAGCAATTTGGCTATATTGCTTTAAGCGACATCTCCTCTGGAACTAAGGGATGGATATCAACCATATTTGACTGGAGGCATCCCTAGGTGGTGTGGATCCAAAATTGTACAAATGGTTGGGCTGACCCCCCAGGGGGCTGATGGGTGGGGCCAAAAGTGGGCATTTTGGCTATATTGCTACAAACGACTTCTTCTGTAGAACTATGCACTGGATATCAATCATATTTAATCAAAAGCATTCATGGGAGGCAGGGATTCAAAATTGTACAAATGGTGTGGCTGCCCCCTGTGGGGGCTGAGGGGCGGGGCCAAAAAGGGTTATTTAGCTATATTGCTATAAACGACTTCTTCCGTAGAACTTTACCATGGATATTGATCATATTTGGTTGGAAGGATTCATGGGAGGCAGGGATTCAAAATTGTACAAATGTTGGGGCTGACCCCTGGGCTAAGGGGTGGGGCAAAAAAAAAAAATTACTTGGAAATGGTTGAGATCCCCACCATATAACCATATATACAATTGCTGAGTATAAAGAGAGGAATGCACATTTGCTTCCAGTTTGGCCCTAGGGTCTGGCCCCACCATTGGAGACTTAACCCCTGGGTCATAACTTTGAAACGGTTAAGATCCCCACCCCAAAACTATATATATAATTGTTGGGCATAAAGAGACGAATGCAGTCATGATATTAGAATTGATCCCAGGGTCTGCCCCACCCTTGCAGACGTAACCCCTGGGTCATAACTCTGAAACCGCTGAGATCCCCACCTCAAAACTATATATTCAAATGCTGGGCAAAAAGAGACAAATGCAGTCTTGATATTAGAATTTATCCTGGAGTCTGGCCACAACCCTAGGGACCTAGTTTATGAGTCACAGCTTGGAAACAGTTGAGATCCCCACCCCATAACCATACATAAAATTGCTGGGCATAAAAATCAAATACAGATATGCTACAAGGATTGGCCGTGGGGTCTGGCATATTCCCTTGGATCTAATTTGGAGAATATTTTGCCATGATTGCTTAGATATCCAGGTGAGTGATACAGACCCTCTGGGCCTCTTGTAATAGAGTAGCAATGTTTTTGTCACTCCCTAGATCCCACCCCACCCCACCCCACAGAGTAGCAATGTTTTGTCCATTGCATTTCTGCCCTAGAAGCAATATTTCCATTTAATATTTTATTCTCCACCACTGTTGGAGAAGCTATATTGTTCATTCCTTAATTTTCCTGCCTAGAGTCATTTGAGTTGCAATGTTTTTGTTTCTCCCAGTAACCCCTTTCCCATTGTTACCATGTAGCAAGCTTGAGTTTGTCCATATATTTTCCTGCCCATACTACAGGAGCAGCAGTCCGACATGGACAACCTGTCGTTATTAAAGCTGCCTCTCTGCTGTGATAAAGAGTATTAAAAAGCCTGCTTGCTGTCAATCTCTATTGTGTAGAAGCCGACAATGCCCCATCAGCCCAGGTCCTTAGATACCCAGCTTAACAAAGGGCCTCGCTCCTACTGTTTCTCCATACCATGCTCGGTAGCAGAGATAGGACCAGATGGACTTGACAGGAAGCTGAATGGAGGGAATTCGTCACCATGTCATATAGTTTTATTTTTATTGAAGATGAATGAGGATATTTATCTCCATTGTGACTGCAGCATGTGCACGAATGTCATCACATTTAAATGAGCGTAACTCGCAAGAATACATGTGTTTTTGTACGGGAGGTTTCCTGACACATGGTAAAACTTTAGGGTATAGCTAGTGCAACATTACTGCTCAGGTGAAGTGTAACCCTCCTCGCGTCAAACTTTTTCAGGCTGCAGTCATAGTGTAGCACAAAAACATGTAACGTTTTACTGTTATACTGTGTGTGGTGCATGTAACTAAGCTGTCATTAGGCGCCCTTGATTGGTGGCGATTACGGCACGGATTTTATATTCTTCATGTGCAGATGCTGTAGTGGAAACAATGTGATACATCTGCTAATTAATTTGTACACACAGGCCTAAGTGCTGTGTTTACCTTGTGTTACGCGCGTGTGTGTGTGTGTGTGTGTACAGGATGAACACTTTCACAGGCCAGAATGAAGATAAAGTCTAAATTAACAGCTTGCGATCATGGAGTCTGTCAACTGTGTGGGAATATATGTTTGGTTCTTTAACTATGACTGGGATGTTTCATGCTTACTGTCAGTGATGGAACTGTTTTAAGCACTGTCAAGACGAGATAAAGTTACGACAGATTATTTGGGATTAGGGACGAGGAATAATTCCCAGTGATTATTTGATGTGATATCAGGACAAGGGATATTTTCAGCGATTATTTGTTTATCTAATTATTTATGAGGAAATACACCGAAGTACTTTCGGTAATGAGGGAAAACTATCCGATTATTTGACCAACTATCAGATGATGAGAAATTATTTCCAGGGATTATCTGATGAACTGTCCCGGATGAGAGATAATTTGATAAACTGTCAGTGAACGGTGTCCCAGATGAGAGATAATTTGATACACTGTCATGCCAGTGAATAGGATTGATTACGAAGCAACTGTTTAATAAACTGTCTGTGACAAGGAATAGTTTACGAGGGATTATTTGATGTACTTTGACAAGGAGTAAGCAACAATATAATGTACTGTCAGTGACTAGGATTTATAGAATTAATTAATTGATTAGATATCTGTGACGACAGATAAATTTCCATGGATTATTTGATAAACTGTCAGTGACAAAAAATTATTAGACATACTGTCAGTGACCGAGACAAATCCTTCCGTAAGTGACAAGCAAAATAATTACTGTCTAGATCGACTGTCAGTGATTAGGAACACCAGCGTAGGAACAGTGTTTTGGTGAAGTACATGTTTACGGAGGTTTGTTTATGTTGATCACTAGATCTATGCAGACGTACATGTACACATGCTGTAAATGATAATAGGTGGATCAGATTAACACAGGTATCACTGACCTATCATGGCAGCAGGTGCTCTATCTCCTCATACTAATTAAAGTCTTACTCATATATACATATCATACAATTCCAGAGCTTTATAATTACATTCTCCATCAGTGCCTATATTCAGTACCTGTCTTAGAGTTAACCGTCATTGCTCCGGAGTACTGTACAAATACTAGTACTGATAACGCCATACATAATATAACATATATATGTACTAATCCTGGTGTAGGGGTCAATGATAGGTCAATACTGTTACAGTGATAATGTGACTGTGAAAAGTACCATTGTCTACTATTGCCTTTATTAGACTGGCTCACTGACAGGTGCCCTACTGGCATTGATTACTTTGGGGGGAAAAATACCATGTGAAAATCGGTATTGTGTATGTGCTGTGGCTACTGCAAGACTGTGTGGCACTGTGAGTAAACAGGTAGCATGTCTATTGTACTGGAGACTGATAACAACCTTCGAGGGCAGGTGCTCCTGCCAATTATCATGGCTCGCTACAATTGATTGAAATGCCACGTGGATTTCTGTACAATTTCGCTATTATGGTGTGCAGTATGATGTCTTGAGGGCGTTAATTACCTACAGTCTTATTGACGATTAGCCATTAGTGTACACAGATAGTATTTGACTGGTAGTACTGCAGCTGATGCTGAAGTAGATACAGGGATGAACACTCGAGGCCCCTGTGTACATATATACATGTATGTGGATGCTGTGATCTTGATATGGCTGTACCTATAGACTAACATACACCTAGAATCCTGTTCAACACATCTGGTGTGGATTTTAACTACCAACCACTGGTGGAGTGGCCTGTCACCAACCCTGGCCATACAGGGGGAGGAACAGCATTTTTAGATCCCTCACTCAACATCTGGTGTAGCTGCATATCAACTACAGCCGTGTGTGTCACCGCTAAAGAGTAGTGTTCAGGTTACTAGCCTCCAGCAAACATGTTCAATCTCTTCATGTGTAAGTATTAGTCGTCTTGTTTTTTCTTTTATTCCTATTGATCGAGCCAGAGGAACGTCAGTTAGACGCTTATTTGGAGGAATTCAGTATAATGCTAGGCTGTATTGTGCATGTGAACCCGTTCCTCTTCGATCATTTTATAAATTGCTTTAGTTTCATCATAAAGAATTTTGATGATGTCTAACATGATGTATCAGATTCAGAAATTAACACTAGTCCTGTAATCCAGTTTATAATTAACACTAATCCTTTAATCCAGTTTGTCATTAACTCTGGTCCAGGTCCCTGCAGGTAGGGTGTAAGAATTGTACCTGCTGCCCCCATTGCATGATCGTAAGAGGCAACTAAATTTGGGATCTTATCTTTTCTTTTCTTTCTAAACAACTTTCTTCTTCCTAATGTCTCCCTTGACAATGCCTCACTTTTGGCCTTTAGTTGAGCGTTCGTCCCTGTGAGGAAGGCTTTGGGTTCTGTCCCCTGGCCGGGACATACCAGAGTCTGTAAAAATGGTAGTTTCTACTCCTGCTTAACGCTCAGCAAGTTAGGAGTGGGACGACTGGTTCACCCATTGTCAGTATAATGTTTCAGTGAGGAAGCACTATAAAGTCGGCATCAGTTCCAGTTTGTCATTGACACATGTCCTGTAATCCAGTTTGTCATTTACACATGTCCTGTAATCCAGTTTGTCATTTACACAAGTCCTGTAATCCAGTTTGTCATTGACACATGTCCTGTAATCCAGTTTGTCATTTACACAAGTCCTCTAATCCAGTTTGTCATTTACACATGTCCTGTAATCCAGTTTGTCATTAACACTAATCCTGTAATCCAGTTTGTCATTGACACTAGTCCTGTAATCCAGTTTGTCATTTACACTAGTCCTGTAATCCAGTGTGTCATTAACACTAATCCTTTAATCCAGTTTGTCATTTACACTTGTCCTGTAATCCAGTTTGTCATTAACACTAATCCTGTAATCCAGTTTGTCATTGACACTAGTCCTGTAATCCAGTTTGTCATTTACACTAGTCCTGTAATCCAGTTTGTCATTTACACTAGTCCTGTAATCCAGTGTGTCATTAACACTAATCCTTTAATCCAGTTTGTCATTTACACTAGTCCTGTAATCCAGTTTGTCATTAACACTAATCCTGTAATCCAGTTTGTCATTTACACTAGTCCTGTAATCCAGTTTGTCATTTACACTAGTCCTGTAATCCAGTGTGTCATTAACACTAATCCTTTAATCCAGTTTGTCATTTACACTAGTCCTGTAATCCAGTTTGTCATTGGTATAAGTCCTCTAAACTATTGTGCCATAGTAGGTTTTAGAAAGAACTTCTATGAGTCAAACTTCTTCTTTGACCTGGTAAAATTATCCAATCTGAATAAGAAGTTGTGCTATCCTCTATATTCATACTGAGGGTTTTTACCTTCAGCAGTGAGACCTCCAGCTTGTTACATTAAAGAAGTAGTAGTAAATGTTTTATTAAAATAGTCTACTTGACAGTTTTGTATTGAAAAGAGCAAATATATGATCCCTAAAACAACTATCTTACAAATAGGTCATTCCTCATCACTTCACCTTGACCTCTAATATATAGGTCACCTCTTATCACTCCACTTGGACCTCTAGCATGAAGGTCACATATTATCCAAAGGACCTGATACTTTTAAGTAAATTTAGTAAAGCCTGTAAAAGAAGGTGGCAGAATTATCTATTGGCTAAAATGGCTGGATAGATTTCTAAAAACTACTGTTATAATGAAAGAGGCTGGATTATCAAGTAAGAACATAGGTGCCACAACACAGATTATCTGCAAGAAACAAAAGAACTGGATTATCTATGTATGCTGGAAACAAAGGTGACTCGATTTATGATCTGTTTAGAATAAATGACACTGCTAGCGCTTTATCCACTGATAATGAAGATGTGCGTAGTATCCTCTGACAATGAGGATGGCTGGATTATCTACTGAAAACACAGGTTGCTGGATTATATAATAAAAACAAAAAAAGAATGGATTTTCTCCCACCCTTTACAGGTGTATCTCCCGTTTAAGCCGGGAAAGATCAGCTTGTCACCCCCTAGGAGGAGATAGCTAGCCTCGTGCCGATTAGCACGTGTTCAATAATGACGTCATAAAATGTGTCATCGGTAATTGTGACGTCATCAAAAGTGAATGACGATATGCATACCCACATGTGTTTTTGTTTACAAAACATGGCAGACTAATGGCTGTGGAGTTGTGACTGAAATAATAGGATGAGAGAAAAATAACCATCCCCTACCTTGAGGGTGTATCAGAGAAATCTCCAACCCTTGGTATGATTTTTTTGGTTGAGAAAGAAGGTGGTTTGATTATCTACCTGTAATTAAAATGGCTGGACTATCTACTGAAAGTGAAGTCTAGTTGGCTCATTGACTTATTGAGACTCTGTGCCTGCTGTACATACTTAAAGCAAAATTCCTTATGTTTTATTAAATTTTGAAAGTTAGCTTAAATTGCATGTACTTTAGAATTTAAGGGCCTTCAAGTTAACATTTAAGTTCGTAGACATGCCAGATTAAACTTCAGGGAAAACATGTGTATTGTGTAACTCAAGTCTCGGGAGAATAATTTCTACAGCATGTGTGTGTGGTAGGTTTCCAAACCTCAAGTATTTTATTATCTCTCAAAACAGAAAGTCAGACATTGACTGACCCCTGACAGAGAAACACTTCCCACACTCATTGATCATCACTTAGCTAGGCATCTCAAGTCACGACTGCTACACTGTGTAGTTGCTAGTCCTTGTGGTATGAAATTTAGTAAAAATTGCATCCAAGGTTTTTAAACAACTTCGATGGATGCAGGTTATCAGATGATTTTGGTTTTGATAAATTCATTAACCTTATTTGTGGAAGTTTTTGCACTTTTTTGTATAATTTTTTATCTGTTTTATACATAAAGATTGAACAAAACAGACTATGCAAAATAGAAGGAGAATATGTTTTTGCAAATATTTCATGAAGCACAAAAAAATTGTACAATTCGTAAGTGTTTTAGATTCGTCTTTCTGATAACTAGCAAATTACTTGAATTCATGAAAAGTTATGCATTTTCTAAATAATTTTTCTTTTCTCACAAGTTATTACAGATAACAGGTTACATGAATTGACAAACTGTTTTGCTTCACAAAATTAAATTCCTCTTAAGAATAAGAAAATCTTTCATACAATAATACAGTTATAAGTTCTGTATAAAGGCTGGTAAAGTTTGTACGAACTTCAATGCTGCTGTTTTGAAAAATATGCCTGTTTTTTCTATAGTTTTTCCACAGGTACATTGTATACGGTACAGGTATCCTCTTACACTTAACAAATTGATTGACGTGCATTGATTGAGGGATCAGTGCTGTGTAAGTAAAAACATTTATCAAGGGAAATGTTGGAATGGACTTCTGTATGATTTCTGACTTTATGAATAATGTACAGTATATGGTAAATAGGCGGGATGTTTAAAGCTATATTGATCTCTGTTGACCATTGTGTGTTGACATCAATAACAGCCTGCAGATGTAGTTATTGAATTGTCCAATGGTTACACATTCATTAAGATGTGATTATATCGGAGAGAATTGATTGGGATGCTTTTCATTTTGATATTCATCATTTGACTTGTATAAGCTGCTACTCACATTTTCAATATACATATGTATAACTTTTGTGTTTTTACCAATTATGGTACATAATGGCCACAGTCAGTGATGGTCAGTAATCGTCAGTGATTAAGTTCATATTACCAACAATCGTAGACCAACATATAGATACATTATGACGATGGTCAGTAATCGTCAGTGATTAAGTTCATATTACCAACAATCGTAGACCAACATATAGATACATAATGACGACGGTCAGTGATGGTCAGTAATCGTCAGTGATTAAGTTCATATTACCAACAATCGTAGACCAACATATAGATACATAATGACGACGGTCAGTGATGGTCAGTTAACATCAGTGATTTAGTGCATATTTCCGACAATCACAGACCTACATATAGGTACATGATGGCGTTGATCAGTGATGGTCGGTAATGGTCAGTGACTATTATTCCAAATAGACAGACTATTGATTTTGCTCCAGACATAAATATAATCACCATCTATATACGAAGCCAAGTCAGGTGACGTCCACCTACACAGTAGGTTCTATTACTGGTCAGCACACAGGTTATTACTCCATAGTTTTGTTGTTGTAATTGAAAGCCGTCTCCAGCAGGTTCAGAAAAAGGTCTACTGTATGAGAATATGAGGAACCTTATAAGGGGTCTCTTCCATGACTGGAGGTTTGAACCGTGCATTATTTTCGGGGTTGATCTATTGGCCCCCATTTCAAGTGAACAAAATTATTGGAGTCGATTTTTTTTCTTCATAATTTAACATCTATATAATATTTTAGAGACGGGGGGGCCAGTCCCCCTAGACACCTGTGGTTAGCATGTCGTCTCTCTACAAACCTCTGGTGAGCCCATGGCCAGTTTCAGAATAGGTTACTGCGTGGGTGTCACGGTAATGTGTCCATGCAAGCTGTGACATTTGAGTGCAATAGCACTTTAAGCCTTTGATTGGCCTTTTCATCTGTGGGCTGACACCATTGTCAAATAGGAGCTTAAATGTTTCGAAAATGTTCAAAGCGACCAGTCTTTGGAAACATCATTGAGGTACTGTGAAAGTTGCAAAACAAATATATTTTGTATTTTGTTATAACATTGTAACAGTAGAAGTGAAACTGGTATAAACAATGTCAGCCACTCCTGACGGGCTGATTCAGATAAACTGACATAAGCCTTGCGAACATTGCTGGTGATATTGTTCATGATCTCAAAACTTGCCAAGGCAATAATTGAATCGGCTAGACTTAAAACCTCCTGCTCCTGCAGACTGACCAGAACTGACCAAGACTGGCCATTTGTTTTAATAATCTACCAATAGATCCTGACCTCCGGTAGTTAATGCATTATTTATTTTATCATATAGCCACAGCAGAATGTCCCTGACCAAAAAATTCAATAATATCACTTGATTTCGTTTCATTGACCAGCGAGTGACCATGCAGAGTCTATTATTTGTCCTGCAGTGTCCAAGTCTGCTGCTGGCTGTTTATTCTTGATTTGGAAGATGGACAAAGATTAAGGACAGAGGTCAGAGGTCAATGTATAGTTGATATTTATCTGATCAAGTATGAGAACAAAACTATGTATATAATGTATATACATCTGTACTAGCTTTATAAAAAGACGTAACAAATAAATGGCCACATAATACAGTTCTCAAATTGAGATCAAATTGCAACATTTAAAAGAAGGAAGATCCTGGAAGCTGAGAGGGATGGGTCATGTTCAGCAATTTTGAGTCACTATAAAAAATGAGACAACTTTTATATGTAAAAGTAAAAAAAATGGCCAACTTCAGGATCATCTCTGCTAGATTTAAGAAGGTAGAAGTCCCAAACCTGGTAATATCCAGGTGATATATCCTTATAGCTGGTTATATATATATATAAGGATGCTGGCCCATAGCTAGTTATGTAAAAAATGAAATCCCATGGCAAGCCAGACCACTTGTGTTTACTAGAGACCATAATGTTTCCTATGGTAGTGGTTTTGTTGTTAACTAAGCCTGTTATAAAAGACCACCTTCATTAAGAGACCATATTTATTGTTTCTATGGTAGTGGTTTCGTTGTTAACTAAGCCTGTTATAAAAGACCACCTTTATTAAGAGACCATATTCAATATTTCCTAGGGTAGTGATTTTGTTGTTAACGAAACCTGTTATAAAAGACCACTTTTATTAAGAGACCATATACAATATTTCCTAGGGTAGTGATTTCGTTGTTACTACACCATGCATGTATACAAGTATAGAGATTCTGACTACAGTACATTAGAAAGATGTGCAAGGTGTTTTATCTGCCAAATAGAGACTTGTTATGTACACAATAGATATTGATTTTTAGAGTGTTTTAAAGTTGGAAGTTGTAAAGGACAATATGTTAACTGTTTTCTCAGCCAGCTCTTCAAACAAAACTTCAGTCTGATGTGTTCCCTCAGCCAGCTCCTCACACAAACCTTCTGTCGGATGTGTTCCCTCAGCCAGCTCCTCACACAATGATTCAGTCTGATTTGTTCCATCAGTCAGCTCTTCACACAAACCTTCAGTCTGATGTGTTCCCTCAGCCAGCTCCTCACACAATGATTCAGTCTGATTTGTTCCCTCAGTCAGCTCCTCACGCAAACCTTCAGTCTGATGTGTTCTATCAGTCAGCTCCTCACGCAAACCTTCAGTCTGATGTGTTCCCTCAGCCAGCTCCTCACACAAACCTTGCAGTTTGATGTGTTCTCTCATCCAGATCTTCACACAAAACTTCAGTTTGATGTGTTCCCTCAGCCAGCTCCTCACACAAAACTTCAGTCTGATGTGTTCCCTCAGCCAGCTCCTCACACAAATCTTCAGTCTGATGTGTTCCCTCAGCCAGTTCATCACACAAACCTTCAGTCTGATGTGTTCTCTCAGCCAGCTCCCTACACAAAACTTGCAGTCTGATGTGTTCTTTCAGCCAGCTCTTCATGTAAACCTTCTGTCTGATGTGTTCCATCAGCAAGTTCCTCACACAAAACTTCAGTCTGATGTGTTCCCTCAGCCAGCTCCTCGCACAATGCTTCAGGCTGATTTGTTCCCTCAGCCAGCTCCTCACACAAACCTTGCAGTTTGATGTGTTCTCTCATCCAGATCTTCACACAAAACTTCAGTCTGATGTATTCCCTCAGCCAGATCCTCTCACAAACCTTCAGTATGATGTCTTCCCTCAGCCAGCTCTTCACACAAAACTTCAGTCTGATGTGTTCCCTCAGCCAGATCCTCTCACAAACCTTCAGTATGATGTGTTCCCTCAGCCAGCTCTTCACACAAAACTTCAGTCTGATGTGTTCCCTCAGCCAGCTCCTAACACAATGCTTCAGTCTGATATGTTTCCTCAGCAAGCTCCTCACACAAACCTTGCAGTCTGATGTGTTCCCTCAGTCAGCTTTTCACACAAACCTTCAGTCTGATGTGTTCCATCAGCCAGCTCCTCACACAAACCTTCAGTCTGATGTGTTCCCTCATTCAGCTCCTTACACAATGCTTCAGTCTGATGTGTTCCCTCAGCCAGCTCCTCATGCAAACCTTCAGTCTGATGTGTTCCCTCAGCCAGTTCCTCACACAAAACTTCAGTCTGATGTGTTCCATCAGCCAGCTCCTCACACAAATCTTCAGTCTGACGTGTTCCCTCAGCCAGTTCATCACACAAACCTTCAGTCTGATGTGTTCTCTCAGCCAGCTCCTCACACAAAACTTGCAGTCTGATGTGTTCTCTCAGCCAGCTCCTCATGCAAACCTTCAGTCTGATATGTTCCCTCAGCCAGTTCCTCACACAAAACTTCAGTCTGATGTGTTCTCTCAGCCAGCTCCACTGTTTTCTCAGCCAGCTCTTCTCACAAAACTTCAGTCTGATGCGTTCCCTCAGCCAGCTCTTCACACAAAACTTCAGTCTGATGTGTTCCCTCAGCCAGTTCCTCTCTTAAACCTTCAGTATGATGTGTTCCCTCAGCCAGCTCCTAACACAATGCTTCAGTCTGATATGTTCTATCAGTCAGCTTCCCACACAAACCTTCTGTCTGATGTGTTCCCTCAGCCAGCTTTTCACACAAACCTGGATAGGATTAGATAGTTTGAACCATTATGTGAGGATTAGATAGTTTGAACCATTATGTGAGGATTGGACAGTTTGAACCATTATATTAGGATTGGATAGTTTGAATCATTATGTGAGGATTGGACAGTTTGAACCATTATGTGAGGATTGGATAGTTTGAACCGTTATGTGGGGATTAGATAGTTTGAACCATTATATGAGGGTTGGATAGTTTGAACCGTTATGTGAGGATTAGATAGTTTGAACCATTTTATGAGGATTGGATAGTTTGAACCATTATATTAGGATTGGATAGTTTGAATCATTATGTGAGGATTGGACAGTTTGAACCATTATGTGAGTGATGTGTTCCCTCAGCCAGCTCCTCACACAAATCTTCAGTCTGATGTGTTCCCTCAGCCAGCTCTTCACACAAAACTTCAATCTGATGTGTTCCCTCAGCCAGTTCCTCTCTTAACCCTTCAGTATGATGTGTTCCCTCAGCCAGCTCCTAACACAATGCTTCAGTCTGATATGTTCTATCAGTCAGCTTCCCACACAAACCTTCTGTCTGATGTGTTCCCTCAGCCAGCTTTTCACACAAACCCGGATAGGATTAGATAGTTTGAACCATTATGTGAGGATTGGACAGTTTGAACCATTATGTGAGGATTGGATAGTTTGAACCGTTATGTGGGGATTAGATAGTTTGAACCATTATATGAGGATTGGATAGTTGAACCGTTATGTGAGGATTAGATAGTTTGAACCATTAGATGAGGATTGGATAGTTTGAACCATTATGTAAGGATTAGATATAGTTTGAACCATTATATGAGGATTGGATAGTTTGAACCGGTATGTGAGGATTAGATAGTTTGAACCATTAGATGAGGATTGGATAGTTTGAACCATTATGTTAGGATTAGATAGTTTGAACCATTAGATGAGGATTGGATAGTTTGAACCATTATATTAGGATTGGATAGTTTGAATCATTATGTGAGGATTGGACAGTTTGAACCATTATGTGAGGATTGGATAGTTTGAACCGTTATGTGGGGATTAGATAGTTTGAACCATTATATGAGGATTGGGTAGTTTGAACCGTTATGTGAGGATTAGATAGTTTGAAACATTATATGAGGATTGGATAGTTTGAACCGGTATGTGAGGATTAGATAGTTTGAACCATTTTATGAGGATTGGATAGTTTGAACCATTATGTGAGGATTGGATAGTTTGAACCATTATATTAGGATTGGACAGTTTGAACCATTATATGAGGATTGGATAGCTTGAACCATTATAGGAGGATTGGACAGTTTGAACCATTATATGAGGATTGGACAGTTTGAACCATTATGTTAGGATTAGATAGTTTGAACCATTAGATGAGGATTGGATAGTTTGAGCCATTATATGAGGATTGGATAGTTTGAACCGGTATGTGAGGATTAGATAGTTTGAACCATTTTATGAGGATTGGATAGTTTGAACCATTATATTAGGATTGGATAGTTTGAACCATTCTATGAGGATTGGATAGTTTGAACCGTTATGTGAGGATTGGATAGTTTGAACCATTATATTAGGATTGGACAGTTTGAACCATTATATGAGGATTGGACAGTTTGAACCATTAGATGAGGATTGGATAGTTTGAACCGTTATATGAGGATTGGATAGTTTGAACCGTTATATGAGGATTGGATAGTTTGAACCATTATGTAAGGATTAGATATAGTTTGAACCATTATATGAGGATTGGATAGTTTGAACCGTTATATGATGATTGGACAGTTTGAACCATTATGCGAGGATTGAATAGTTTGAACCATTATGTGAGGATTGGATAGTTTGAACCATTATATGAGGATTGGACAGTTTGAACCATTATGTTAGGATTAGATAGTTTGAACCATTATATGAGGATTGGATAGTTTGAACCATTATGTGAGGATTAGATAGTTTGAACCATTATGTGAGGATTAGATAGTTTGAACCATTATGTGAGGATTGGATAGTTTGAACCATTATGTGAGGATTGGATAGTTTGAACCATTATGTGAGGATTAGATAGTTTGAACTGTTATATGAGAATGTGACTGAACCATTAGTGAGGATGGCTATGGTCTAAGATAAGGAATAGGTTACTGGCAGACCTACTGTATGTGTGAAGATTTGGGTATTGATTTCATTTGTAGCAATGTTGCCTGGCTCCATCTCTCACACTAGCAGAATTGATTGAATATGGGAATCAGAGGCACTGCTGTGTTTGAATATTGAAAGGAGAAGGTTTGTGATCATCGTGCAGTGTAAGACAAGTTAACAGTCTTTACCTATTCCAGGCTTTAAAACTCTCTTATCTCCATAAACAGACAACGTAGTCAAACCAACTGTACAGATAACTGTCTATCATAACAGATATATTTCAACTTTCTGTATATTATTTCAACCAATAAGCAGACCCAGTACTAGGTACATCAGACAATACCACTATCGGTGCTGTCATTCCATTGGATACCATCCTAGAATATTGTGTTTATTTATAGCTGGGTTTTTTAGTGCAATGAATTTGAACTTGCTGAATAAATATCCTGAAGTAAAAGACAAGTTTAAAATGTTGAAGTCTAAATTGAATACATTTTTTTTTTTTTTTTTATCATCATGTAACTTTAGTGAAAATATACTGTCATAAAAAATCATGCAAACTTAGACTTACTTTTTTTCTTCTCTCCCCCTCTGTCAATTCAGATAATAGCTTTACAGTAATTGTTAATCTAAAAGAAAAAATCTTAATTATATTTTCCATTTAAAGGAATTTTGTTTTTCGCTGATTTTCCGTAATTGGATTTTCTACCAACGTTTCTTGAGCGTGTACAGAGTCTTTGTGTCATTTCTACGATTCGTTAAACACAGCTGTCCTGCAGCTCCTCCTCCTCCTGCTGCTGATAATTATCTTGGCTTGATTGAAGGTTCGGCATGCTTTTACAGTTTTTTAAATGGCATGCCAATGATTTACACGAATAACTAAAATCGTGAAAACATGCTTTCTAATTCTCGGGTGTAAAATTGATTTTTCCCTCATTTTGAAATGGCTTCAGTAGGAAGTAGACTTTGGGAATATGTTATATACGACCCAAATATTACACATTAATTGAAAGTTCACTTCCAAAACCTAGCATTCAGAATCAGACAGATTTTGGTCTCGCTCCATTCTCCTTACACCCTCTTCCAATTCCCTAATATCTTGTTCTCAAAATCCATATTGTAATTTCAGATTCTGGATATGTCTCAAATACATGTATCGAAAAAAAATCTATTTTCGTAGTTTCAATTTTTCAAAATATTGAGGTATGTATGATGCCAGGATAGAAGGAAGCAATCAATCTTAAATGGTGCCATACATACTTCACACAGTCAAATAGAAACTCAGGAAATATCTTCTCTCTGGCATGGCATTCATAGTGCTCAAGATAATGTCAGTGCTACTGTATTTGACGTAAAAAAAAACACCTTCCACTTAGGTGAGAGAGAAAAAATGAGGTAAATTATATAAATGAAGTTTAGGGACTTATCTGTGTTAACTTATAGTCAATTACAGTAGGTGATCATCTCAAAGAGTGATGTTTTTTTCTAGGAGAGTTCCAGGTTGGTGGTGAGGGTGTGCGGGTATATTTACTGATGTATTACCATTTTCCAATAAGAGAATATTTCATTAGTATTTTCCCAAAGCCAGCATGTAATCCCAAAATCAGTGTGTACATCCTAATACTGAAATCATATTTCGTTTGTATTTTCCACAAAAAATACCTGTTTTATTAGATGGGAGATATATGCTTAGATAATTATGGACTACACCAACAACAAGGATATGTTCAGATATTTCAGTGATTGTCAGTGACGGTAGAGGAGGGTAGCTCGGCAGTGACGGTAGAGGCGGGTAGTTCAGAAGTGATTGTCAGTGACAGTAGATCGAGGGTAGCTCGGCAGTGATTGACGGTGACAGTAGAGGAGGGTAGCTCGGAAGTGATTGTCAGTGGCAGTAGAGGAGGGTAGCTAGGCAGTGATTGTCAGTGAAAGTAGATGAAGGTTAGCTCGGCAGTGATTGTCAGTGACAGTAGATGAGGTAGCTCGGCAGTGAATGTCAGTGACGGTAGAGGAGGGTAGTTCGGCAGTGATTGTCAGTGACGGTAGAGGAGGGTAGATCGGCAGTGATTGTCAGTGATATTAAAGGAGGGTAGCTCGGCAGTGATTGTCAGTGACAGTAGATGAGGGTAGCTCTGCAGTGATTGTCAGTGATGGTAGAGGAGGGTAGCTCGACAGTGATTGTCAGTGACAGTAGATGAGGGTAGCTCGGCAGTGATTGTCAGTGACGGTAGAGGAGGGTAGCTCGACAGTGATTGTCAGTGACGGTAGATGAGGGTAGCTCGGCAGTGATTGTCAGTGACAGTACATGAAGGTAACTTAGCAGTGATTGTCAGTGACAGTAGAGGAGGGTAGCCCAGCAGTGATTGTCAGTGACAGTAGAGGAGGGTAGCTCGGCAGTGATTGTCAGTGTCTCTTGGCCTTCACTACGGCTGGTGATGCTACCACAGTGCTGGTGTATACCCACTCAGGCTAGATAGTCCTAGTCTGTCATATGGTAGCTGCTTTGACTGTCCTTCTCTGTTCTTGCTAGCCGTCGTTGATGTGGAGCGATGTCTGCTCACTAAGCACTCACCAGACTTAAATGAAAGAACACGTATGCAGTATCTTATAAATCGTCTTGATTCATTGAAAAATATCTGAAACGTTCTTGTGTTGAGGATAGGATTATATTCACATGTGTTTCGTCATTGGATAGCGCTGCAATGTGGGATAGTAAGTATGATATATGGATTGTGCGTGTCCATTATCACAATCCCTATAGCTTGCTACATAAATCAATAGCATCATGCATAACATTCAGTACAGTAGTACTACGATTCA
Source organism: Mizuhopecten yessoensis (assembly GCF_002113885.1). NCBI lineage: Eukaryota > Metazoa > Mollusca > Bivalvia > Pectinida > Pectinidae > Mizuhopecten > Mizuhopecten yessoensis. Next base: position 725,815 of record NW_018403833.1, on the reverse strand, counting down.
CAGGGACACATGGCTGCAAATCCTCGCTCATTTCCGTTTCGTTCCTCGTTACGTTAGAAAATGTTTTTGAATGACAGATACTGCCGTAATTAAGGATTTTCTAGGAATTTCCTGGTTGAGATGATGTTTGAAATCCAACAAGCAGTGGCACTTTTAAAACTATGGCGACCCTGCTTCGAACACCAACCATTTTGCTTTTCCTTTGAGTGTTATTATAGATAGATGTGAGACATTATATGCTGTTGGTTCTATACAAATCATAAAAAGGGTGATACTGTTTTTCTTGATGAAGTCTTATCAAATTGGGCACAGGTCTGTATAGTATTGATACTGTCCATGCTAATATTACCACTTTCTCTAGCAGCTTCAATTAGACATTTAACTTACTGATGACAATTTGTTAAAATCTTCTTCTTTATATTGTTGATTGAATAAAAAATTGTAGAAGTTCTCCAATAAAGAAAGTTCAAAATGTATTCACCATTTGAGAGCAGACGGAAACAGCTTGTATTTAAAGATTAAAGGATGCTTTAGAATTCTAAATCCTTGCATTATTTTCATTGTTAATAGCCAGCATTTTAGATGAAAAGAGCCGGTATGTGTGTGTGTGTGTTAGAATATACAAAAACTGTGATTGCGATGTACAACAGTTATATTTTACGAGGGTTATACTTTCACTGTGGCAGTCACTGTAGCCCTGTAACAAAGGATACCAGGTATATAAACATGCCAGGTGATAGTTACTCACATCAGAGTTTCACTTGGTAATCAAACTGTGATCAATGGTTTTATCTCCAAAGGGAATAAGCCGTGTACAACATACGTTGTAGATGAAAGGTATAGATTTTGATAATTACTGAAATTAATAATTTGTGATTAGATTAAAACAAACAGAATTCTACTGCAATTATACGCGACGACAATATTTCATGTTTTTAATCATTATTTATCAGTGTTATTTAAGCTTTTTGGTGTTTTTTTTATTGGCCAGGTCAAGGCCATATACAAAAATGTAGTAACAAAAAACTGTTTTTGTTTTTATACTAATTGTGTTTTGCCGTGAGTGGTTTAGACTTTCACAGTGTTATTTGCTTATCTGTTGAGACATGATATTATATTTGGTCATATTTCTAGCTGTCTGCTGGTGCTACCAGAGTGTAATATGTCCTGTATATTGATTGAGTCTTTAAAGATCTCCTTTCTGGTAGAATGGCTCAAATGTCTACGTTTTCGGCATTGTTACTGTCTACAGTGGATAAATATGTGGACGATAGTTTGTGAAACATAAGACTAGCAAGTCGTGTTGTAATCAATATATAATTGTCACCAAAATGCCACTCTTTGTGATATTAACACATCTGTCATGAAAACCCCTCTTTTTGTGATAAACATTTGTCACGAAATTCACACTTTTTAAAATAGAAATGGTGTTTCAAATGTTCATATGCAACGTGCTGTTACTTCACTGTTTTATGTGTTGAAACAGGATTTGATGTCGATTTCGCTGTTTGAGTTTACCCCACATGTTATTGGCAGTTATGTAAGGATCAGTTGACATATTGCTTCTATTTGTCACATTTCTACCTATCACATTGTATGAATGTGATGCCCTGCGATTATTGTATGATATGTGTTAGTATCAACTAGCTAGGCGACCGATTGCTAATGTTTGGGACAAACAATCATATACATATACATCTGTGTATACAGTATGTGTACGTAGACTGTCATAAACGAAATCATATTTCAACATTTATCATACATCCTGTGTACGTATTGATGACCAGAAGCAACTCTTTATGAAACAGTCTCCACAAGTTGTATAAACAATGGGTTTGTGATTCCTATTATAAGGCGATCATTTTGTGATTCCTATTATCGCGTGAATATTTTGTGATTCCTATTATCAGGTGAATATTTTGTGATTCCTATTATAAGATGATTATTTTGTGATTCCTATTATAAGGTGATCAATTTGTTATTTTCTCTTTCCAGCTACGATGTTCCTGAACACACTGACACCCAAATTTTACGTGGCTCTCACAGGAACTTCCTCATTGATATCTGGACTGATATTGGTAAGTAACTGGTATTTTGTTTAATAATCAATACTGTACATTTGCAATGTTTAATATGGCGTGGCTAATCCTAATAGGAACTAGTTCGCTGGAATTTTATTTCGCACAACGTAGCTCAGTTTAAAAATCGCACTCATGAGGGCACTCTCGTATTTGGGTAACAGGATCTACTTTACAAGGGTTTTGAAAGTAAAGTAAAATATGGTAGTGAATTATGTTTTATCTTCATTTTTCGGCAGTGAACGGGAAAACATTTCTTTGATCCTGATACTATAAAATGAACTGGATGTTTCTCCTAAGGTTGTTGACAGTCTTTGATCATGATATTATAATTTCGTCGAGATTCTCCTCTGTCTTAGATTATGATGTTGTGACGTGTTGGATGATTGTTTAAGGTTGTTGACAGTTTTAGATCATGATTATAATTTTGTCTAAGACACTTGTCTGTCTTTGGTCATGATGTTGTATCATGTACGACGTTCAATGACTTGTGTAAGAAAGTTTATCTTCGATCCTTTACACACATAGATGATGGTGTATTCTGTACAGTCCTAGCTAATGGTGTTACAACATGTCTTAGACCCTTATAGTCCTAGCTAATGGTGTTACAACATGTCTTAGACCCTGTATAGTCCTAGCTAATGGTGTTACAACATGTCTTAGACCCTTATAATCCTAGCTAATGGTGTTACAACATGTCTTAGACCCTGTATAGTCCTAGCTAATGGTGTTACAACATGTCTTAGACCGTGTACACTCCTAGATAATGGTGTTACAACATGTCTTAGACCCTGTATAGTCCTAGCTAATGGTGTTACAACATGTCTTAGACCCTGTACACTCCTAGCTAATGATGTTACAACATGTCTTAGACCCTGTACAGTCCTAGCTAATGGTGTTGCAACATGCTGTATTCTGTTCAGTCCTAGATAAGAGTGTTACAACATGTTGTATTCTGTTCAATCCTAGATAATGGTGTACAACATGTCTTAGACCCTGTACAGTCCTAACTAATGGTGTTACAACATGCTGTATTCTGTTCAGTCCTAGATAAGAGTGTTACAACATGCTGTATTCTGTTCAGTCCTAGATAAGAGTGTTACAACATGCTGTATTCTGTTCAGTCCTAGATAATGGTGTTACAACATGCTGTATTCTGTATAAGACCCCTGTCTGTCTTTGATATAGGGTTTACACACACGATGTATTAATTAGGTCAGCCAGTCTGGCGAGGTTTGTTTGATACATGAATATTGATTAGAACACAAGAATGTTCTTCTTGGTACCTATACTTACACAGTCTGGTCAGATATTCAGTCTAGACTGATAAGTCAATTACAATTATAAATGTTATTCAGTGTAGACTGATTAGTCAATTACAATTATAAATTTTAATCAGTCAAGACTGATAAGTCAGTTACAATTATAAATGTTATTCAGTGTAGACTGATAAGACAATTACAATTATAAATGTTAATCAGTGTAGACTGATAAGTCAATTATAATTATAAATGTTACTCAGTGTAGACTGATAAGCCAATTACAATTATAAATGTTACTCAATCTAGGCTGATAAGTCAATTACAATTAAAAATGTTACTCAGTCTAGACTGATAAGTCAGTTACAATTATAAATGTTATTCCATGTAGAGTGATAAGTCAATTACAATTAAAAATGTTACTCAGTCTAGACTGATAATTCAATTACAATTATAAATGTTACTCAGTGTAGACAGATAAGTCAATTACAATTAAAAATGTTATTCAGTGTAGACTGATGAGTCAATTACAATTATAAATGATATTCAGTGTAGACTGATAATTATAAGTGAATTACAATTATAAATGTTACTCAGTGTAGACTGATAAGCCAATTACAATTATAAATGTTACTCAATCTAGGCTGATAAGTCAATTACAATTAAAAATGTTACTCAGTCTAGACTGATAATTCAATTACAATTATAAATGATATTCAGTGTAGACTGATAATTATAAGTGAATTACAATTATAAATGTTACTCAATCTAGGCTGATAAGTCAATTACAATTAAAAATGTTACTCAGTCTAGACTGATAAGTCAGTTACAATTATAAATGTTATTCCATGTAGAGTGATAAGTCAATTACAATTAAAAATGTTACTCAGTCTAGACTGATAATTCAATTACAATTATAAATGTTACTCAATCTAGACTGATAAGTCAATTTCAATTATAAATGTTATTCAATGTAGAGTGATAAGTCAATTACAATTAAAAATGTTACTCAGTCTAGACTGATAATTCAATTACAATTATAAATGTTACTCAATCTAGACTGTTAAGTCAATTACAATTATAAATGATATTCAGTGTAGACTGATAATTATAAGTGAATTACAATTATAAATGTTACTCAATCTAGGCTGATAAGTCAATTACAATTAAAAATGTTATTCAGTGTAGACTGATGAGTCAATTACAATTATAAATGTTACTCAGTCTAGACTAGTAGTCAATTACAATTATAAATGTTACTCAGTCTAGACTGATAAGTCAATTACAATTATAAATGTAAAGTTTTCAAAAATTCAGTCCTAACTGATAAGTAATATTGAAACTTACACAAGCCATTCAAATATTCAGTCCTGACTGATAAGTTATATAATAAAACTGGATAGATATTTCAATATTAACAGAAGAAGTAGACTCCTTCTGACTCTAAGGTAGTATATATATACTACCTTAAATGGCTGTATTCTCTATACCCTATTTAACCAAGGATAATTTCAGTGAGACATTGCACTAAAATGAGGGAAAAGTGGGGTTGGGCTATTTCTGAAAGATACCCAATGTCATTATGAAATCAGCTGCCATATTGAATTGGATGTCAATTAAGAAAAGCGAACGGGCCAATGGCATAACAAATTTCACATTTACAGAATAAGTATAAGAAAGGGACAATTTAGTGAAGTAAGTTTGTTTTTTTAACTTTGCCACAAAATTCTTCATGATGATATAGTTTAATACTCCTTATATAATTATGAACAATTCATGTTGAGAAATTGGCAAGAGACAATGTTTTCTTGCTTTTAAGCTGTAATTGAGAAATCCTTAAGTATACAGCCGTATGTTTTAGCGGCAGCTGTCAGTGAATTTGTAGCTAACAAAAATATGTCTTTCCAGCTGAGGAGAGAAGGTAACTTCTCGCTTTATTCACCTAGCCTCTCTAGAATACAAGTACATGCATTTATTCTGAATCAAAATCATCTTCCAACAGGATCTCAAACATCGTTATAAATAAGTAATCTATTTTACGTTTAAACCTATTGATAATGTACTTTCTGCAGTTTGAAATTCTCCCTGCGGTATCCTCTCGGTGCGTGCATGCTCTAATTGAACCTGTTCGATTTTTATTCAAATCCAAATGTGAACAAAAATATCTTAGATTAGAGGTATATATATATTATGAAGCTTATAATTCTTACTTGCAATATACAGTGTAAACTCAGACTTGTAAGCAGTAACTGACACTGATGTCGGTCGACGGCGTAGTGCTGTACATTTTACTTCTCACTGAAAGGCCCGGATATTGCGCTATTTTGGGCATAGCTATTATTATCACGGCTTTCCCAAAAGATGAAACTGACCACACTGGAAGTTAGCTTCAGGTCATGTCATTATCAACTACGTAGACTTTTGTTAGGAGATATATATTTTGAGTATGGACTCTATTTTCAGGTTGTCATTTGACTAAGTAGCCCCTTTAAGGCAGTGTTTTATTTTGAACATTACACATTTAGAGAGGCTGTATATATCGAGGAATACTCAAGTTCTAATTCATCAGTAGTAGAGGATGGCTTGTTTTTCTTTATCTACAGTGTACATGTTTTTGTGTGAACTCTAACGTAGAAAACATCTGTAATATCAATGTGTATATACCTACACAGTTTCTTTTTTGTAATTTGTTTACCATGAAATACAAAAACAACTTACTAATAGCTTAGTGCTATCCTAAACACAAAAATAATGGCTGTAGGCTCAATACACAGGAGAACTTCTACAAACGGAACCGGCTGCCATCAGTTTTCACAGGGAAATTTTCCATCAATTTGATTGTGATCTTGATCTAGATCCACATATTCTCACCTCATCATTGCCGTCTAAAATGGCTGTAAATCTGATCAATACTGGTGCCAGTACTTTGTACTGCTCCACACTTCTCTCACTTTTATGCAGGGATGTGAGTAAACTCTCCAGAACATATTGTCATTCTGTACGTAGAATCCAACACCTAGATGGTGGGCATATAGTTTTAGGGTGTCCGTCCGTAGCTATGATATGTCATTGTTAATAGCTTACACTCATTTTCACCCATTTTCATTTACAATGTAGTTATCCTGGCTCCACAGTATTCTGATGTAGACATACAAGTTTCTGATGGCTAATTGTCTTGGTACATCCCTGCGGGCTCTGGGAAAAAAACATGTGCAAAATATGCTCTCCATAATCCATAAATGTGATGCTGTTTTGATAAAGACATATTTAGGACTATTGACTATTACCCCTTAAATCCCATGACTTACTTTCATGAGTAAAATTATGAATTGAAGTGCTTTACAATACACTGTATTTAGTATTTCATGATCAACAAGTTAAGTCACTCATTTCCTTTATTTTAACTGTCAAAATCAACAGCAACCAAATACTGTTTCATCTGATTGGCCAATCTCAAATTCACAGTCATTGACAGATAAGTGGAAAGTGACGATGACAGTTAGCATTTATGGTGGTTAGATATATATGTGTCATTTGTAATCATCCATTATACTGCTGTGTTGAATTTCGCTTGCTGGTTAATCAGGTTGATTTAGGGGACCTTTTCATTTCCTTCCGTAATATTTTCAATTATGTCTGAAAAAGCCAAACCATTTGTTAAGTAATTCCAACTTCTGATCGCACAAAACTCTGATGAATTATGACATCACAGCAACCCCAGTGACTATATGATGTGACAAAGCATTTCAGCGGTACATTTTTATGCAGTCAGAGTCCATTAAAAGGCCATGACAAATATATATTAAACTAATATAACTATTTCCAGCATTAATTAACCAATAATTTTCTGTTAATTACTCAGTTTCTGGTCAATCAGTGAGGAAACACATATAACATGCATTCTGTAAATTATTCAATTTTGTGTGTATACATACTCTATGTATTTGGACAATAAGCCCATGCCTGGTAATAAGCCCACCCATATGTATATTGCACTGCAGTACAAATGCCAACAAATGCTATATCAATGTGCTGTAACCCCACCCCTACATTCTATGTGTTGGTCCCCTGGACTTATTGCAGGATAATAAGGTCAGGAATTTGAATTGGCAATCAATACTGAATGCAAATTTATGTGAAAGTGAAATGTGTAGTTAATAACAATAATAGTAATTTGAGGTGCTTATATACCGCTTTATCGGCGCTCACAGCTATCATTCAACAATTCTAGCACTGCCCAACCACGTATTCATTTACAGCTGAGTAGACTGGAACAAGCAGAGTAAAGTATCTTGCTCAAAGATACAACACTGTGCCGTGATGTGACTCGAACCCACAACCCTTCGGTCACAAGCTCGAATTAGTTGAAATATAAGAAATGGTAAACTGTTTCCAAAAGGAACGGATATCAAGGGTCAGAATGAAACTTGATTACACTGTCCTATTTTTTGTATTAAATTTTGTTATTTGACTAGTTGTACTGGGCATGCATATCAATTTTCTAGTTTTCAGAAAGTAAAAATATGTCTTTTAGAATTAAGATTCATTTTTTCCGCAGATATTTGAGTGGTGGTACTTTAAGAAGTATGGGACGTCCTTTATAGAGCAGGTGTCGTTAAATCATATATCTCCACTGCTGGGCGGTGGCACGGAGGGAGCCAATAACGACAACAACAACACAAACAACATCAATAACACCGGGAACAACACCACACACCAACAGACAGTACCTGGTAAGTACAAGACCACACACCAACAGACAGTACCTGGTAATTACAACAACACACACCAACAGACAGTACCTGGTAAGTACAACACCACACACCAACAGACGGTACCTGGTAAGTCAGGTTTCTCCATTGTTTCCTTAACTCTGCTAGATTTGAAAACAGGGGGGAAAAAATCAGTGCATGCACGCAGTTCTCATTTAATGGTAAGAAACTATTGATTGGTGTTCCATGTTATATTTTCTGCTGCAAAATGTAAATCTGATGTCATAGCATAAATCATCTTCATTACATTTAAATCATCTCTAAAGAAAGAGGTGTCATAAATGTCTATGCTGATAGGTAAATCTGTTTTCCTGGGGACATATGGTATATATGTATAAAAACCTGAGGCTGGCCTGGGGGAATTTCTAATCACTTTCCTAGAGCCATGGTATGAAGTCCCGAGGCTGGCCCAGGAGGGACTTGTAATAAGTTTCTTGGGGACAGAGTATAAAGGCCTGAGGCTGGCCCAGGAGGGACTTGTAATAAGTTTCTTGGGGACAGGGTATAAAGGCCTGAGGCTGGCCCAGGAGGGACTTGTAATAAGTTTCTTGGGGACAGAGTATAAAGGCCTGAGGCTGGCCCTGGAGGGACTTGCAATAAGTTTCCTGGGGACAGAGTATAAAGGCCTGAGGCTGGCCCAGGAGGGACTTGTAATAAGTTTCCTGGGGACAGGATATAAAGGCCTGAGGCTGGCCCTGGAGGGATTTGTAATCAGTTTCCTGGGGGACAGAGTATAAAGGCCTGAGGCTGGCCCAGGAGGGACTTGTAATAAGTTTCCTGGGGACAGGATATAAAGGCCTGAGGCTGGCCCTGGAGGGATTTGTAATCAGTTTCCTGGGGGACAGAGTATAAAGGCCTGAGGCTGGCCCTGGGGGGACTTGCAATGAGTTTCCTGGGGACAGAGTATAAAGGCCTGAGGCTGGTCCTGGAGGGGCTTGTAATAAGTTTCCTGGGGACAGGATATAAAGGCCTGAGGCTGGCCCTGGGGGGACTTGCAATGAGTTTCCTGGGGACAGAGTATAAAGGCCTGAGGCTGGGCATGGAGGGATTTGTAATCAGTTTCCTGGGGGACAGAGTATAAAGGCCTGAGGTTGGCCCTGGAGTGACTTCGAGGAGGTAGACAGAGATTGTATGACTAATGACGCTGATGTGTTGTAGCGCTAAATCATCTCCATAATGCCGCTCCATTATGCCACATCAAGTCATTAGACTGTCACAATCAGACAACATTATTATTCCACCTGGGTAGGGCAGATATAGGATGACAGTCACATTTGTTCTTCACCATTACGTCTGTCTCACCAACCCGCATCACCGCATCAGATTATAGCTCCGGACCATTATTCCTGAAACAAGTCAAATCACTTGAAATCAGATCTTGGAATAAAGGATTTATTTGATTCCAGCCTAGCATAGACCAATGTAGTGAAATAGACAAAGCTGTGAAATGGAACAGTGTGAGTGACAGTTTTCTGTAATTAAAGTAAGGTGTTCTAGGTGCCAAGATTCAGGTATGGTCCTTGAAATTGGGTCTTAATTATTTTTTTATCAAATTTGAAAAAAAAAATCAAAATTACATTTTTGTTGTTTGGCATAACGCTTTGACTTCGTTAGTTCAGTAGTAATAAAGCTAAATAATTTTGACTTAAATTATTAACTAAGTCTTTTTAAATAGAAATAATATTCGCTATCCATGAATACTCACAATGACCCTCTCAGATAGAAACTCTACTCAGGGGTTTACAATGACTGTGGTTAAACTTACTCAACTCATTCACTCCTGAAGACACATTTGAACTCTTCTAATTCAAAGGTTGGAATAGTTCATCATGAAATTTCAGGGGTGAATGAGTTAATATGTTTAATAATTGTACTAACTGGAGTACAAATCGGTGTGTTCTGTGCCATGTGTACATATTTCCTGGGTACAGTATTTATGTGGTGAGAACGTAGTTGTTCCTTTGTATAACATACATAGAACTTTATATTCTCACATACTTCACAGGGTGATCCCGTTGTTGCTAGGGAAAAGATAACTCTATCTTACACGGGGTAGGGAAAGACCGCTGACACACGCTATGACGTCATAATAATGGATTGTCGACGTGACGTCAATGTATTGTTTCCGTGATGTCATACAATTGTTGTGGATGGGGAATCATCCGTCTCAACCCTAGGGCTTTGGGGTTTGCCGGAAGAATAAGATCAATGTTTATTTCAACTGTTTTTTTTTATTTTTATGTATGTGAGAAAAATAATCAAACATGAGTCTGTTCCATAGACAGGGATATCTCAAGCCTCGTGTAAGAGTTTGGCTGGCACAGAACAGACCCATGTTTGATTCTACAAATATATGTCAACACCATATTTTCAGTTTTAACATTATCAGCAATTATGCTAAAATAATCAAAGATTATAGATTATAGATACTTTTATTATGACAGCCTTATGAGATTTATTTTCAAATCAAGATTTTATATTCCAAAAACTAATAAAAATATCAATTATTCTTTGTCATTTCAAATCCAAGACTGATATATATATATATATATATAAGAAGAAAAAAAAATTGAATTAAATAATTTAGCCAATTTTATCATTATTATTAATCTGTTGATCGTGTGTCTGAATGTAAACTGTGGCAGAGCTTGTTCAGTATCCGGGAATGTCCTGTTTCAGAGTGTAAGGTGTGGAGGAATCCCTTAAATCTGTTCCGTGGTTCAGAGTATCAGCGGTACACGTGGGCAAAGGGTAAGGACCCGCTCACGTACTATGACATGAACCTGTCGGCGCAGGATCATCAAACCTTTTTTACCTGTGAGGCGGATGCTGGCAAACCCGAATACGAAGGTAAGATGACCAATTTCTGATGACAGTTCCTCATTATTGTTAACACAGTTCACTTGTGTTTATGTCAATATTTCTTATCTTGATGCTTAGAAGAGACAGTGTCTGATGGTGCAGCAGGGTAGTTGGTAGTGTCAGGCGACTGTAAGCTCGTTAGGGCTGCACATTGGAGATGTAGGTGCCCTGTACTAATCACAGTGTCTGTCCACACTTTCGCTTCTGGAGATGATCTCAGAATCCGTCTGAAATTTGACATGATAATACACTGTGAAATGTAAATGTGCAATAGGGGTTAAAAAAATGTTCAAGGTCACTTACTTAAAATAGACTGTAGGGGGGACTGTCCTTATCTCGGAATCTACAATTCTTATCTTTTTTTTTTTGTAATTTGACACTTAACCCTTGTTGCTCAATCGACCCAGAATGAACTTACAAAGAACAAAAAAATAGGTTCAGCAAAGAAAAAATGAGCAAATATAATTTTGGTTATAAATCCAATGTTCGAAGCAAAATTGACATTCAGTTTAGTTTTAAAATGTTTTGTTTTTTTAAAAATCGCATTTCATTAAAACGGTTGTTTGATTAAGTACAAGTTAAAGGGATTGAACTGTGTTGATACCGAATATAATGAATATCTAAACAGATTCAATGGTATGCATTAGAAGATACAGATACTTGAAAACCTAGTAAGTATGAAGATTTATGTCCTTACACGGAGATTTAGACACCGATTTGTGACGGTTGTAGTGATGCAGAGAGCGTGGCGGGAGAGGAATCCACAGTCCAGAATAAAGGCTGCTAAAGACGCAGCCGAGAAAAATCCCGAGTAAGTATAACGACAATACCACACACCTTCCCTCCCGAGTAAGTAAACCGACAATCCCACACACCTTCCCTCCCGAGTAAGTAAACCGACAATCCCACACACCTTCCATCCCGAGTAAGTAAACCGACAATCCCACACACCTTCC
>NW_018403833.1:706590-710097 GCF_002113885.1 Mizuhopecten yessoensis | reverse complement strand
AGTAAGTATAATGACAAAACCACACACCTTCCCTCCCGAGTAAGTATAATGACAAAACCACACACCTTCCCACCTAAGTAAGTATAATGACAAAACCACACACCTTCCCACCTAAGTAAGTATAATGACAAAACCACACACCTTCCTCCTGGGGGAGTACTCTCAGGATCAAATGTGTTAATTTCAAAGGCTCTTGATAGAAGGAAATAGTTACAGAAGGTTTGATACATTATTTTCAAAAGTTAATTGTAGAAACATGTATTTCTGTTTTGAATATTGTAATCTATTTATGAAAGTGTGTCCAGATATTATAAAATATATTTTGATGCATTATCTATTATTAGATCAGATCATAGCCATCCATGTCATGAAGGCCATACCATAATAGGAAACATTGGAATGGCTGGTCAAGTTGTTCTATATGAAGTATAATGTTTCACAATTCAAGCTGCTGAGTCACCTGTTCTTGGCATATTTCAGTTTTACATTTATGATATCACAAATAAAACTAACACAATATTATATGATGTTTATTCTTAGGATCTATTAAAAGGTCAATCAGTGAACTTTCTTACTGCAAATTTAATCTCGCCGTGAAGATCACAATAATATCACTGCAGTGTAATTAGCCTGATTGTAGTTATAAGAGGAATCTTGTTTCCATAAGTTGTCGTAAGGGGGATTTAAATTTTGTAGACATAATCGTAAGAGGATTTGTATTTTCAAATTTCAGGTGTCCAACAGCAATTATACTCCTGGCTGAGGAGGACACCAGCACTATAGCCGATGTAAGGAAATCTTCATTATCTATCAACGTGTACAGATTGTTCTGCCTGTATAGAAGTGCACTGAACATTTGTCAAAGTCCCTAATTCTTAATTGAATTTGCAACATGTGTTAAAATGATGAAATATTGGTTGGGACTAAGATAAATCGTTTAGAGGTCCCGCAACGATAATAAATACCAAGTTCTAATTGTCAGGAGGAGGAACATTGACTTGTGTCTACACGTTATATTTTATTAACCAGCTGATTATTTGATTGAAGAGACTGACACATAGCTTAAATCTAATTAAACAAAGCCTTCATTGATTACTGAGAACTTGTTAAAAATCGTTTTATTTACTATACAGGACTCCACTGATAGGAGATACCCTACCTGATCTCGGGTTTCCAAATTAATGTTTTGGAAATTTGAAGACATTTGAATGTTTTGTTGTTAAATAGATTTCCTTTGACTTGTGACCCTGTTAATTGGGAGGTTATTGCTATCAGACCTGTTATCAGCTGTTAGTTTGTTGATGTAGTCGTGCTTGCCTCTCCAATGCCTGGTATATCTTTGTGTTGCAGGCAGAGAAAATGTTCAAACAGGCGTACAAAGCTGCAGAAGTGAACTATAGAAAATCTCAACAAACGCAGCATCAGAGCTCACAACACGAATCCACACATCGTAAGTTACTTTAACATTATACCTACCCACACAATCCTACACCCTACTATTCCAGGTTCTGATGAGTCCCTACCTACCTAATCCTGTAATATAGAGTAGCACCACCTTTATACCTATCCACACCATCCTACACCCTACTATTCCAGGTCCTGATGAGTCCATACCTACCTAATCCAGTAATATAGAGTAGCACCACCTTTATACCTATCCAAACTAATCCTACAGCCTACTATCCCAGGTCCTGATGAGTCAATACCTACCTTATCCTGTAATATAGAGTTGCACCACCTTAATACCTACCTACACCTTACTATACCAGGACCTGATGAGTCCATACATACCTAATCCTGTAATATGGAGTAGCACCACCTTTATACCTACCCACACAATCCTACACCCTACTATCCCAGGTCCTGATGAGTCCATACCTACCTAATCCTGTAATAAAGAGTAGCACCACCTTTATACCTACCTACACAATCCTACACCCTACTATCCCAGGTCCTGATGAGTCCATACCTACCTAATCCAGTAATATAGAGTAGCACGACCTTTATACCTACCTACACCTTACTATACCAGGACCTGATGAGTCCATACATACCTAATCCCGTAATATGGAGTAGCACCCCCTTTATACCTCCCCACCCAATCCTACAGCCTACTATCACAGGTCCTGATGAGTCCATACCTACCTAATCCTGTAATATAGAGTAGCACCACCTTAATACCTACCTACACCCTACTATCCCAGGTCCTGATGAGTCCATACATACCTAATCCTGTAATATAGAGTAGCACCACCTTTATAACACCTTTACAAATCTTTTTACCTCAAACAACCCTACCAAGAATTCATAATTTTTGGGTTAAATTGAAATACAAGATGACCACCCTGATTGGCCGAGACATTTTCGACTTCACCTTAGTTACAGTCTTTCTGAATTTATCAAAGACAATTCATGGTTCTACCATGGTCCCGACCAAGTGATGGTAATATTCTGGCCATTTCTTACTTGTAGATGGCCCCCATGACCTTTCATTGGCTGAGGAATGTTTTACTACTTAAGTTCAATTTTTACACCATTTACTATAAATCATCCTGTCATGTCCTTGTCCTTGAGGAAGTGTTGGTATATTTTCTGTCGGATTAAAATTCTAAGATGGTCACCCTGGACATTTGTAGGCCTGGATATTTGTTAGACTTTCTCTGTAGTTATAAAGATACTTACTACAATGAAAATTAGTACCAGTTATCTCCTTTTTTCCCAGACAAAGTGTTCATATTTTTTTTGCAGTGATTTTAAATGTAAAACAACTTTTTTGGCTTTCAACCAGTCTAGAAATTTTGTATTTCATTAGTTTGACCAGGTCAGTTTGTACCAAGCCTGATGCTAAGTTGTAGAAAAACTCATAGTAAAGTTGTAGAATTCAATTCAAGGTTGAACAAGAGCTATGGCCCAGACAAACAATAAATAGCAGTCACGGATACAGTCCCTCTGGACCTCTTGTATTAAATAAAGTCGTATTTATGAGACAGTGCATGGGAGAATCACTACTCCTGTTCTTGATTCTTTAACTCATTCACTCCTGAAGACACATTTGAACTCTTCCAATTCAAAGGTTGGAATAGTTCATTATAAAATTTCAGGGGTGAATGATTTATTAGCTCGGACCACTAGAGAAAAGGTTAAACTCAGTAACGGTTACCAGTGCAGTAGCTGCAGAGGCTGTAGACAACAAGCCAGTGCCTCTAGCCTTCTGACGTCATTGGTTTCAGAAGCAGTGTGACAGATAGGGTAGGCCTTGTATCTGTGGTAACCGACATAATTCCGGTTAAATAATTAATGGAGCCACAAGATGATTAATGGTATCTAAAGATAGAACAATGCAACATGTTCACACTTCTGAGGAGCTACCATGGCCAGTGTTAAGTAAATTTGTTTGTATGGAGTGAAGATTAGGCTATCTGCATGGATAATAGGATTGTCTTGTCAACAAAATTATTTGGATATTATTTGGTTATTGTATTTTGGGGGGGGGGGGGGGGGGGGGGA
>NW_018403833.1:666454-706273 GCF_002113885.1 Mizuhopecten yessoensis | reverse complement strand
GGGGGGGGGGGGGGGGGGGGGGTTCAAAAAAAATTAGGGTTATTTTTTGAAGAATACGATATTGCAGATAATAGCTACTGCACTTTCCAAATTGTTTTTCCCCCCTAATAACGAGGGGTGCATTTGTTTATCCACTGCCTCTGTCGGTTTTCTTGGCACATGAATCATTGCAGTTTTTTTTTGCATCCACCTTTCTCTCCCATGATTTGACATCAACGTGAAATATCATCTTTGCCATTTATTTTAAAAATCAAGAACTGATCATAAATGACAAGAATTGTTATATTAAATCTTGTCAACACATTTTTTCTGTCCAAAAGACAAGATGACGTCAATGAATCAGGTAACACGTAGGATTCCATAGGTGCTAATTAATGACTACAGACGTTTTGCTGTGGATATGTTTGGAACAGAATTTTGGCTCTATTCCGAATAAGATTGAGACTTTCCTCTTTTCCAATTTGATAAATAAAATAAAATTTAAATTTAAAAAAAAAAAAAGGGACAATTGATTTTACTTATTTTTTTTCATAGATTCTCCATATCAAGAAACGGTGGATTTTAACATATCAATTTGCTGTCAAATTTTCTCAAACTAAAGGAAATATCATTTCCTGAAATGAACAGGAAAAATCATGGACTGTTGATACATCACAATATAAAAGTGGTTAAGGCGTCGGACATTCTGCTACCTCTACCCCTCCACCACTGGGTCGCGGGTTAGAGGCCTACGTGGGGCAGTCACCAGGTATTGGCCGTAGGTCGGTGGTTTTTCTCCGGGAACTCCGGCTTTCCTCCACCACCAAAACCTGACACGTCTTTAAATGACCATATATAGCTGTTAATAGGATGTAAAACTCACAAAAACCAAAACCAAAAAGCAATCACATTCTTTATATTTCACAAAAAATCAATCTTTCACCCTGACATGTGTGTGGTGTCTCGAATATATAGCATTATAAGGATTCTAGAATACCTGAGGATTAATCTGCCTGTATAATCAGCCAGTAATGATTCATGTTTGAGTCTCTGTTAGTCATTTAAAGGCAGCTGATGTTTTTACAAATATGTATTAATGTTTGGTTTTTACAGGGCGGGATACAAATGTGATAGTGTATATAAAGCGCAGATTAGCAATGTGTGCCAGAAAACTGGGACGTACAAGAGAGGCAGTCAAGATGATGAGAGAGGTAAGTTTGGAATCAATATCTGTATTGAATGAGATTTTTTTTAGTGGGAATGGTCTTGAATTAGATTTCGAATATTACTGCATTTCATTAGCTGTGTTTTCAAGAAAATACACACAATACAGTATAACATTGGACAATCAGAGGTAGTTTTTGTTTGTGGTTTTCCATTTACCAACAAAAATCTCAGAATTTTGAGGTTTTCTGGTTCATTTGAACTTAATTGATTGTTAAAACTTTTTGCTGTGTAATTATTTTTACCTCCTTCACAACTGCAAAAAGTAGCTCATGCAATTTTTGAAAAATTCTGCTAGCCTGACCAATATTTTCATAGTTGATATTGAAAATGTTCACTAACCCTGACACAAAATCTACCCGCTTTGGGTGTCGGGCTAGTGGGATTGTACACTCCTACAGAAAACATTCCTGTTCTACAGCTTGAGTTCAGTCAACTGCCCTAATATACATAATTTAAAATTTCCAATAAGTTATATTTTCGAAATCCATGGAAGTGCTCATATTAGACAAGCACCCTCATTACTTCAAATGTGGTACTTAATACATTACTTCACAGTAGATACTTTAAGCTGGTACTAGGTGTGCGGCTGACACAAAGTGTTAAGTATATTGAGCTCAGATGTTTATGATATTATCCTTCCATGTAAATTTGTTGTGAACCCTGGGGTTGTTTAGTGCAAGTACAGTGACACTATTATACCTGTACAGAGCGGCAGAAATCACCTCAAACTCATGGAATAACACAGGTGTAGTTAAACAGCATATTTAAAATATGGGGAACAGCTTGCCTTATATTGATCTATAATTATACAGTTCCTATTTCATCTGCAACCAATGTGGCATTCTCTAGTTGGCATTTGCAAGACATTTAGGTCTTGTTTTTATGTCAAAATCATTATCAAAACCTGGAATGTCCTTCCAAGAACTCGAATAGTTTTGGTCCAGATGCTGGACTTTGCCAATGTTTTATCTCCATAGTGCTGCATTATCCTCTCTCTGGGGAAACCATTAGGTCTCCATCCAGCAATGGAAGCTGAATTTGCATTTAAGTTTTTTATTCCATTGACCAGATGTTGAAGTTTGAAAATGCCAAAAATGAAAAATGAAAAATGAAAAATCTGTATTTCCGATTTCCCAAGCTACCTTAATTTTTGGGAAAATTTTAACACATGAACTGTTAAGTTCTTAAATACATTTTGCAAAATAAAAGTGCTACCTAGCTGGTCTTTGTTTTCCATAATTTTATGAAAGTACGGAAAAGTTGGAACATCGTTTTTTGTCTGAATCTTTTTATTAAAATGTACAAATGTCATTATCTTTGTCAAATATATATTATCAAGTGATGACTTTCTAAATAAATGATTATGTGGAATTCTTCCTTTATTTCAAAATAACTTCGAGTTTTAGCTGTTACCATAATTGATTTGCTTTAAGCTGATGGGTCTTAATCCTTCACTACATAAAAGATAGGTTTTAATGTTATACTAGAATTTAATCCTTGATCCAGAAAGTGCATATTTCAAGATCTGCCCATTATTTATAACATATGTTAATCAAGGGGTGGGCTTATTAGTGAGCGTGGGCTTATCTCTGGTTATATATCGCATGGCATATATACATATTCAACTGTAAATTTACATCTAAGTCTGTTTCATATTTATTCAGCTTATAAAATCTGTTTCACTTTCATGTTTTTCAGCTTATGAAAGAATTTCCTATGTTGAACTTATTCAACATCCACGAGAATCTTATAGATGCATTATTAGAACTACAGGCCTATGCAGATGTCCAGGCTGTGTTAGCAAAATATGATGGTGAGTATTGATTAGTCTAAACACTAGGGCACCCTGATAAACAGTTTACTTTTGTTTTGAGGGGGAAAAAATTAACAAGTAACCTGTCCTGTCTGGCCCATTGCCCTTGTGTTTTCATAAAAATTCATCCAGTTGTCATGGCTGCACCGCCCATTGCCTGTGGGTGCCCATACAGGCACATCTAGGTATTGTGGCTGCCTGGCCTGTTTCCCTAGTCTGCCTATACAGGCTCATCCAGGTGGCATGGCTGCCTGGCCTGTTTCCCCAGTCAGCCCATACAGGCCATCCTAGTGGCATGGCTGCCTGGTCTGTTTCCCTAGTCTGCCCATACAGGCACATTCAGGTGTCATGGCTGCCTGGTCTGTCCATACAGGCACATCCAGGTGTCATGGCTGCCTGCTCTGTTTCCCTAGTCTGCCCATACAGGCACATCCTGGTGTCATGGCTGCCTGGTCTGCCCATACAGGCACATCCAGGCACATCCAGGTGTCATGGCTGCCTGATCTCTCCATACAGGCACATCCAGGTGTCATGGCTGCCTGGCCTGTTTCCCCAGTCAGACCATACATCAAGGTGTCATGAACCAACTGCCTTCTTCGTTGTTTGGATTGGGATGAAACCAAATGAAAATATTTGGTACTACTATACCCCAAACAATATCTCATTTCAAGGTACTGATACAAAAGGTACTGTTAAAATGATTGTCAACACACTCTAACATCTTCATATTCAATTAGATTTGGATGAAGCTTAATGAAAATTTCATGACATCAAAACCTTAAACAGATATTCATCCTATGTACTAGGTCAATGTTGCTTAATATAAATGAAATTGTCTGTCATTTCTCTACCATGTTTATGTTCTGTCCAGTTTTGGCAAAGCCTTATACAAATGTTCTGCACATCATGAAGGAGTTGTCATTTCAAAGTCCTGGTGTGAAAAACAATTTCATTTACTCTAAATAGAAAATGCTTGTCATTACCCAGTCATCCTAATCATTAACCCTTTCACCACTGTAACCATAATGGACTCATCCAGATCATGCATCAATGCATGGTAGAGTCTACTAAAGTTACATAGGGGTGAAAGGGTTAAGCAGATCAGAAGGAAAATTCGTAAAAGTATTCAGTATATAAATACCTAGATAGATGTGATGTTTTCTTCTCCGATGCCCAAGGTTAAGGTCACTAGCTCATTTTTGCTTTAAATAGAAAGTTGTTATTGTTTCAGCATCCTCATGTACTCTAAGATTTTCACACAGGTGTTGAGTGCTATAATACCTCATACAGATGAGTTTATGTTTCAGTATCCTAAGTCACTAAAGGGTCTAGGTCACTGCAACTAATACTGAAAAAAAAAGATTTAGGAAATGTATTGAGGTATTCACATCTCACAGAGAATGCAGTTAGTTTTCAATGTAGCTGAATAAATACTTGTGAAATGCTTGAATTCCTGACCGGCTTTTGTAATACATGTAATGTAATAGAAATCAATGTGAGAGACATCAAAAACAGATGTCGGAGACAGAAATACAATAAACTTCTATAGGCTTTGTTGAACTAAATATTAGGACAGAAATCTAAACCCAAACAGACTTTACTGTGTGATGGTTTGTGGTTTTGGAGGCCCTTATATGGATTCTTTTGTTCTGAATAAAGAAAAACCACTAACAAACACACACATAATTTGATTGTCAGGCTAAAACATGGTAATAGAGGTACCTGGTCTTCAATTGTAAAAGAAAATTGAATCTCAGTGATAAATGTTTTGTTGGATATACATGTATTACTATACAGTCATCTGTCTCAGAGGGATCGAGTTATACAAAAACAGCTGTACATTTGGACCATCCTTCTGCATTCTGCCCTTTTTCAATGGAAACCCAGACTTTAATGCAATGTATTGATAGGCCTTTCACAGGAAAACGGGAATACAATTTCCCTGTGTATAGATTGGAGCACCAAAATCCCATTATTTATTCTCTGCACTGCTGCATTGCATCTTTCTCAGGCGATTTTATTTACAGAAGAAGAAAAAGAAAAAAACATCAATAAATGTTATGTGTTTCAGCCAGCATTAGGAAAGAAGGGGATCCTAAATGTCATTCTCAGTGATGCAAATAATACTGCATTTTGTGGCACATCGGTGACGATAATTTGACAAATGATGAATTATTCACTGCAGAGCTACATGCTGTACTTAACTGGCAGGGCCACCAGAGGGTTGTTGCTGTCTTCTACTCCTCTGCTTCTCTTAGTGTTGTTGGACAATTCTTTCAGTAGCTACGTAGATACCGCTATATTGATTTTTTGGGGCTCCACTGTTGAAGCACGATCATCTGATGTGTTAGGCCAATACCATGAACATTTGATATGAAAATATTTCATTATAGAATTGCAAAAAAATTAAAAATATTTTTTTTAATTAAAATGTAAAGAAACCTGGATAACAGAATAAAAAAAATGAACTGCTGTCAGTAATTTGTATTAACATATCTGCCAACTTTTTAAAATTTCCATAGGGGAGAGTATGTGTGCTCAAAGTTAAATTAAATATGTGTGTACATTCACCATTAAAAATGTCTTCTGTTGAGCTAATCTTTCAGATGAATTCATCATGTCTTAGAAAATAGGAATAGTTTACCTAATGCACTGGTTGAAAATTCTCAATTTTTGGGTCCGAAATTGGGAGTTTCCCTCCAAAAAGGGAGAGTTGGGAAGTATGTATTAATAATACCCAATTCCTGCCACTTTAATTGTTTCTGATCTACAGTCCCGTGACAAACTATAGGTCACAAGCATTATTTCCTTCCATGGTTCATGCGTTTCCACATTTTCATAGAATTTTCTTGACCTCAATGGCGCGGCGGCTCTTTTGAAACGAAAATTTGCCTCAAAAAATTATCTTGCTTTACACTTAATGACACTGTCAGGGTAACAGACAAGTTAGGTTATTGAAAAAACGAGCAAGATCTTTTTCTGATGATAACATCAATACCAGGGCCCGTATTCATGAAACCGTTCTCATGCTCAAGCATGGATTTTGTGCTCAAGCTTAATTTCTTGGTCTGATTATAAATTCATAAACAAATCTTGTTTTGCAACAGATTTGGATTTTTTTTAAAGAGACTTGAACCCGAATACTGTTTTCAATGTTTACATTTGACATTTTGATCGTTTGACATGATTTAAGTGAGTAACAAGAAAGTTGGTTTGAGCACAGAATCCATGCTTGAGCATGGGAAGGGTTTCATGAATACAGGCCTAGGAGTTTATGCAAAGAAGTGTGTACAGATATTAAATCACATTTGAATTATTAAACAGTCTGAAATGGAACATATCAATGTATATTGTATGCTACCTGTGATATTTATCTCTTTTACAAAAGAGATACATTCCTGTGATGTTTATCTCCTTTGCAAAAAAGAGTTCCAAGTTAAGGAAAACATGAAATATCTTTTATAAATGGTAATGCAGAAATGGTTGATCCAGAGAGATGATACATATAAAAGGTACACGAAGGCTGAATGAACGGATCAATAACATCTGGAGCCTGGTTTTTATAAGCACCATTAAGTTAACGGGATTTTAAGGTAGAGAGCCCCAACACTTATCTACTGTATACAGGCCTTGAAGTAGACAGCCCCAAATCGACTGTATACAGGCGCCTGAAAGCAGAGCGTCTCACCATTAACTACTTTATACAGGCCTAAAGGCAGAAAACCCCAACACCGATCTTCTGCATATTTATAATTACAGGTATAATATATAGGGTAGGATACACCCTTAAAGAAATATCTGTGACACTAATCACAGGTATAATATATAAGGTAGGATACACCCTTAAAGAGATATCTGTACCACTAACCACAGGTATAATATATATCAGATAGGATACAACCTTAAAGAGACATTTCCAGCACTTATCACAGGTATAACATATACGGTAGGATACACCCTTAAAGAGATATCTCCAGCACTTATCACAGGTATAACATATACGGTAGGATACACCCTTAAAGAGATATCTGTAGCACTAATCACAGGTATAATATATAAGGGAGGATACACCCTTAAAGAGATATCTGTAGCACTAATCACAGGTATAATATATAAGGGAGGATACACCCTTAAAGAGATATCTGTAGCACTAATCACAGGTATAATATATAAGGGAGGATACACCCTTAAAGAGATATCTGTAGCACTAATCACAGGTATAATATATAAGGGAGGATACACCCTTAAAGAGATATCTGTAACGCTAATCACAGGTATAATATATAACACCCCAACACCGATCTTCTGCATATTTATAATTACAGGTATAATATATAGGGTAGGATACACCCTTAAAGAGATATCTGTAACACTAACCACATGTATAACATATAAGGTAGGATACACCATTAAAGAGATATCTGTAACACTAACCACAAATAATATATATCAGATAGGATACACCCTTAAAGAGATATTTGTAACATTAATCACATGTATAACATATAAGGCAGGATACACCCTTCAAGAGATATCTGTGACACTAATCACATGTATAACATATAAGGTAGGATACACCATTAAAGAGATATCTGTAACACTAACCACATGTATAACATATAAGGTAGGATACACCCTTAAAGAGATATCTTGAGCACTTATCACAGGTATAATATATAAGGCAGGATACACCCTTAAAGAGATATCCCTTACACAACCCACAGGTATAACATATAAGGTAGGATACCCCCTTAAAGAGATATCTTCAGCACTTATCACAGGTATAATATATAAGGCAGGATACACCCTTAAAGAGATATCTGTAACACTAACCACAAATAATATATATCAGATAGGATACACCCTTAAAGAGATATCTGTAGCACTAATCACAGGTATAATATATAAGGGAGGATACACCCTTAAAGAGATATCTGTAGCACTAATCACAGGTATAATATATAAGGTAGGATACACCCTTAAAGAGATATCCCTTACACAAACCACAGGTATAACATATAAGGTAGGATACACCCTTAAAGAGATATCTTCAGCACTTATCACAGGTATAATATATAAGGTAGGATACACCCTTAAAGAGATATCTGTAACACTAACCACAGGTATAACATATAAGGTAGGATACACCCTTAAAGAGATATCTGTAACACTAAACACAAGTATGATTTGTAACATGTCACATATCCTTAATCAGTTCAGGTGATTAACAAACTATTGTGAGTTGTGTTAATTTGTCGGGAGGATATTGGATGACTGATCCTTTGTATCTTTTTCCCTTACAGATATCAGTTTACCTAAATCCGCCACTATATGTTACACAGCAGCACTACTAAAAGCAAGGGCAGTAGCTGACAAGTAAGTATCTCAGCTGACCTCTCAAGGTCATTGGCAGGGGTCACACAGGTTGTTTAGGGGAGAAACAGGAATCTTAGATGAAGGGTAAGGGGGGAGGGGACAGAGGTGGAAAAGTGTAAGATGTTGGGTAAAAAGGGGAGAGGAAGATAATGATAAAGTGTATGATGTACGCTGAAGAAGGTGGAGGGGGGATGTTACCAGGAGGATGGGCAAAAGTAAAAGAGGTGTAGGGTAAATTGGGGCTTGGGAGGGGGTTAGGGAGACAAAGGCTAATTATTTAATTAGGGTACAGGGGTATGAGAAGCTGGTGAAAATGTTAAAAATCAATATTCAGATAGTATCCGTGCTTCACTTCAATTTTAATCAATTTACATGTTTTAATCAGCGGTATCAAGTGTGGAATGTTATTAAAGTGCCTACTTTTTTACAAGGATTCCTATATTCATTTCATTAATAGCCAAACCTGTTGAAAATCTGAGAAGGGCAATCATTGCTCTTGTGCGGGAATGTAAAATCAGGGATGCATTCAGTCGCAACAAGATACTGTACATCAGACTAATAAAGGATTTCAGCTCTGGTCACCAGCTA
Organism: Mizuhopecten yessoensis; assembly: GCF_002113885.1. Lineage (NCBI taxonomy): Eukaryota > Metazoa > Mollusca > Bivalvia > Pectinida > Pectinidae > Mizuhopecten > Mizuhopecten yessoensis. The sequence goes on along the minus strand of NW_018403833.1, from coordinate 697,290 downwards.
ATGGAAATAATATGTTACTTAATGTATTATATTCTAGGAAGTGTTGTATTTTCCAGTTTTCACTGTCAGTAATAATTGCAAAGGCATCATGAGAATGATTGTCAATATATATATAGCTTAACTGTATTCAGTGTATAAGATATAGTGTTTTACTGTGGAGGGATGAAATTAGCACTAGGTGGCTGGACTAGGGTGATGGATGAATTTGTTACACGACAAGGTTTATTGTAACTTTAACCCTTTCACCACTGTAGACCATAATTGACTCATCCAGATGAATGCATGGTAGAGTCTACTTAAGTTTTTTAGGGGTGAAATGGTTAAAGTACTTTATATGCTTATTTGCATGATTGTTTTCCAACAACATTTTAACCGGGACTTGAAGTCATCATAGGAACAGTGACAGCTTTGTCTTCCTTATTTTACATATTCGTAATATATATAAATTACCAATTCTCTCTCTTTGCAAATTAATCTGAACATATATGCATTGTGTGAAATATAAGGTATGTAAACCCCCCTACTGAACATTCAGAAATAACGATGTATAGAAATGACTTTTTAGTTTACGCTTAAAATGAAAAAGACATTATGTTTCAGTCTTACTGTTAGTTAAAGGATGTAAAAATAACACATTGTTAGCTCTTAACTTTGATGTGCTTATTGCATGATAGATTGTTTTATTACTGATGTGATATCATACAGAGGGGAGTGGTCACACTCAATGTTGTAATTATATATATAGTGAAACCTAACTTATTCACACACACACCCCATGACTTCAATAACATCTTTTAACTCATTCACCCCTGAAGACACGTTTGAACCCTTCCAATTCAAAGATGGAATAGTTCTTTATGAAATTTCAGGGGTGATGGGTTGATGTCTGTGATGATCTGATGGTCTATAAATAACTTGTTTTCAGGGGTTCACTTAAATGTTTTTAGCTCACCTGACCAAAGTGCAACTCTTTACATTAAACGACTTAGCCTGTAGCATGCTTGGATGAAGGGCTACCATTTTGGTTCAAATGAATGATTATATTCAATGTGACAGGGGTCATATGTTTCAATCTTTTAATAGATTCTTTTGAATCAAAAACTGATCTTTTCCCTGTAGCTGTATTTCAGTCCACCTTTCAGTGTGAGGTTAGCGATTCAGTCCATTGGGCCTCTTGTTACTGACAAAATTGAACACGGGTGCTTTCTATTGGGGAATAATTCTACTTCAAAATAATTTCATATTTGCCCAGTGGTCATTTAATCCATTCACCCCTAAAGTCACATTTGAACCTTACCAAAATCAAAGACTGGGCAAGTCCAGTTTAGATAAGTAGGGGTGAATAATTTAACCCTTCACAGTTCATGAAGTAAATGTATGTACTAACATCTCCCTTACAAAGGGTGAACTGCTGTAAACACTTCCTAGTATACAATGCTCATGGTTATCATCAATTTCGCTGTATAACAATGCATGAACCTAGTATGTGCCTGGGTTAGTTTGGGTGCACAATATGCTGACATTAGTGTGGGAAGGTGTGTGTTGGGTTAGTATGGGTAGATGGTATGCTGACATTAGTCTGGTAAGGTGTGTGTTGGAGTGTGCATGCTGCATGTGCCTTTGTGGACAAGTGATAATGATAGCAGGTTCACTGATGCTTCTGTCATCCACAGATTCTCGCCAGATATAGCGTCCAAACGAGGCCTAAGTACGGCCGAAATGACAGCCGTCGAGGCCATACACAGAGCTGTAGAGTTCAACCCCCATGTACCTAAGGTTGGTAAATATTAGGGATGTACACAAAAGATTGGTAGGGAGGGGAGGGTATAACCTCATTGTATACAAGAATGGTAGGGAGGGGAGGGTACAACCTCCATGTATACAAGACTGGTAGGGAGGGGAGGGTACAACCTCTCTGTGCACAAGACTGGTAGGGAGGGGAGGGTAAAAACTCCATATATACAAGACTGGTAGGAAGAGGAGGTTACAACCTCCATGTATACAGGACTGGTAGGGAGGGGATAGTACAACCTCCATGTATTCAAGACTTGTACCGAGGGGAGGGTACAACCTCCATGTATACAAGGCTGGTAGGGAGGGGAGGGTACAACCTCCATGTACACAAGACTGGTAGGGAGGGGAGGGTACAACCTCCATGTATTCAAGACTTGTACGGAGGGGAGGGTACAACCTCCATATACACAAGGCTGGTAGGGAGGGGAGGGTACAATCTCCATGTATACAAGGCTGGTAGGGAGGGGAGGGTACAACCTCCATGTACCCAAGGCTGGTAGGGAGGGGAGGGTACAACCTCATTCCTCCATGTATACAGGACTGGTAGGGAGGGGATAGAACAACCTCCATGTATTCAAGACTTGTACCGAGGGGAGGGGACAACCTCCATGTATACAAGACTGGTAGGGAGGGGAGGGTACATCCTCCATGTATACAAGACTGGTAGGGAGGGGAGGATACAACCTCCATTTATTCAAGACTTGTACCGAGGGGAGGGTACAACCTCCATGTATACAAGACTGGTAGGAAGGGGAGGATACAACCTCCATGTATTCAAGACTGGTAGGGAGGGGAGGATACAACCTCCATGTATTCAAGACTGGTAGGGAGGGGAGGGTGCAACCTCCGTGTACACAAGGCTGGTAGGGAGGGGAGGGTGCAACCTCCATGTACACAAGGCTGGTAGGGAGGGGAGGGTGCAACCTCCATGTACACAAGGCTGGTAGGGAGGGGAGGGTGCAACTTCCATGTACACAAGACTGGAAGGGAGGGGAGGGTACAACCTCCATGTATACAAGACTTGTAGGGAGGGGAGGGTACAACCTCCATGTACACAAGACTGGTAGGGAGGGGAGGGTAGAACCGCCATGTATTCAAGACTTGTACGGAGGGGAGGGGACAACCTCCATGTACACAAGGCTGGTAGGGAGGGGAGGGGACAATCTCCATGTACACAAGGCTGGTAGGGAGGGGAGGGTGCAACTTCCATGTACACAAGACTGGAAGGGAGGGGAGGGTAAAACCTCCATGTATTCAAGCCTTGTACGGAGGGGAGGGTACAACCTCCATGTATTCAAGACTTGTAGGGAGGGGAGGGTACAACCTCCATGTACACAAGGCTGGAAGGGAGGGGAGGGTGCAACCTCCATGTATACAAGGTTGGTAGGGAGGGGAGGGTGCAACCTCCATGTATACAAGGTTGGTAGGGAGGGGAGGGTGCAACCTCCATGTATTCAAGACTTGTACGGAGGGGAGGATACAACCTCCATGTACACAAGGCTGGTAGGGAGGGGAGGGTACAATCTCCATGTACACAAGGCTGGTAGGGAGGGGAGGGTACAACCTCATTCCTCCATGTATACAGGACTGGTAGGGAGGGGAGGGTACAACCTCCATGTACACAAGACTGGTAGGGGGGGGAGGGGACAACCTCCATGTATTCAAGACTTGTACGGAGGGGAGGGTACAACCTCCATGTATTCAGGACTGGTAGAGAGGGGAGGGTACAACCTCCATGTATACAAGAATGGTAGGGAGGGGAGGGTACAATCTCCCTGTACACAAGACTGGTAGGGAGGGGAGGGTAAAACCTCCATATATACAAGACTGGTAGGGAGAGGAGGTAACAACCTCCATGTATACAGGACTGGTAGGGAGGGGAGGGTACAACCTCCATGTATACAGGACTGGTAGGGGGGGGAGGGTACAACCTCCATGTATTCAGGACTGGTAGAGATGGGAGGGTACAACCTCCATGTATACAAGACTTGTACGGAGGGGAGGATACAACCTCCATGTATTCAAGACTGATAGGGAGGGGAGGGTACAACCTCCATGTATTCAAGACTTGTACGGAGGGGAGGGTACAACCTCCATGTACCCAAGGCTGGTAGGGAGGGGAGGGGACAACCTCCATGTATACAAGACTTGTATGGAGGGGAGGATACAACCTCCATGTATACAAGAATGGTAGTGAGGGGAGGGTTCAACCTCCATGTATACATGGTTGGTAGGGAGTAGATAGGGAAATTTTCAAGGATTACTGATTTGTAGAAGATATCTCAAAATCAAAAGGTTTAGAGGTGCTGTCTGTAATAAACTTCTATACCTGTACTGAGTGGCAACAGTATGAAGCCTAGCTGAAAAAGAAGAGTAAAAGTACTGTAGCAGTACATGTACTTGAAAAATTTCTGGAAATAAATAAAATTATAATAAATACAGGAACATTACAAATGCTAGGTTTGAATTGTTGACTTTTGTTGATGTATGTCTGTGTTCCTGTTTCAGTATTTACTAGAGATGAAGAGCCTCATTTTACCTCCAGAACACATCCTCAAGCGGGGAGACAGCGAGGCAATAGCCTATGCCTTTTTCCACCTTCAACATTGGAAACGAGTCGAGGGTGCAATAAACCTGTTACACTGTACATGGGAGGGCAGTAAGTGTACCCATCATAGAATTAATAGAATTTTATGTATAAATAATGGAATTCTGACTGATATAATACTGAAAAATATCTATTGTGGAATTATTTCTCATTTCATAAAATATAAATATTTAGAATAAAAAAATGAAATCTTCAGGGTTTTGTAGCAATGAAAGTGCCAGTAGCTATGTTTAAATAGCTACGTAGTTATTGCTTCATGGGACTGATCAAACTGGGATTCAATATTTTGAATATTTTGTTTGCAGCTTTTAGGATGATTCCCTATCCCTTGGAGAAGGGCCATCTGTTTTATCCCTACCCCACATGTACAGAAAGTGCAGACAGAGAACTCCTTCCTCGTAAGTTATCGACCATTAAAGGCTTTCTGTGCTATTCATTTTGACATGTATCTCCATTCCCAAAGAGTTCCACTGAAAGTTCTGTTAGATAAGACTTCTTGTTCAAGGGATATAACTCTTATATACAAATCAGAAATTAATTAATGATGCAAGAGAATGCATACATTGATAGGACTGCGGAAATTCTTGTTCAAGGGACATAACTCTTATATACAAATCAGATATTAATTAATGATGCAAGAGATTGCATACATTGACAGGACTGCGGAAATTTCTTGTTCAAGGGAAGTAACTCTTACACAAATTACAAGTATATGATATTTCAGATAACATACATATTCTTGAAATGTATATATATGAAAGCAGTCAATTTCTCTGCACACCAGTAACAATTGTCAACTTTTGTGGATCATAATTTCCTGCTTCAACTATTTATGATATTTAAGAACAAAGTGATAGTATGTTCAATGATTATTATATGATTTAGTTCTTTTGATTTAGTGCAAAAGACACTGAAGTATTACCTCTTTAATGAGAACATTAAAGATTGTGATTTGCTTGTTATTTTATTTTCAGTAGCAAATGTAATTCAGAACAATACAAATATTTACCCTGATCTCATCATGTACTAGATACACCTTTGTTCCTAGAAATGACTAAACTTTTAAAACCAGAAAAATGAAATTCTTGTAAAAATAAGCGCGTTATTTTGTCTCTTTCAGCTTATCATGAAGTTTCTGTCTATCCAAAGAAGGAGCTGCCGTTTTTCATCCTCTTTACAGCTGGTCTCTGTTCCTTTACTGCTCTGCTAGCTCTTCTTACACATCAGTACCCAGAACCAATGGGTGTCATCGCAAAAACAGTGAGTAGTAACCCCAGATTAAAATCGATTGATATCACTTCACCAAAATAGTTTGTTGTAGCCCCTAATTACCCCATCACTAAATCAATGAGTTCTGGCCCCTAAATCCAAGCCAGTTGACAACCCCATCACCAAACTAGTCAATCCCGGCCCCTAAACTAAGTCAGCGAAACATTTTAAGATACATGCATTATGAGATTTGTTGACTTGGAGATGTACAGTAACTATTTCCTGTATATAAAAAAAAGAAGTTAAAAAATACAGGCATTTGTTGGGGACTATTCCCATTACACTATACTATCAGACAAAAAGGAAATTCTGTTTAGCCAGAGGTGGTTAAGGGACTTGGACACTATACAACTAAAACCTCTCACATTCTCACATTTTTTTACCGTAAATATTTTTGCATGTTTCAGGTGCTGAACTGGCTTTATATGCCCATTAGTTACATCCTAGAGAAGCTGGAGGCGATCTTACCTTCCAACTTACTACATCAGCTGTCTCGTATCTGACTAGGCCTGGTGGCAAGGTCACACTGACCTCTTGGCAAGGTCACACTGACCAGTGAAGTGATTTGATAAAAGTGTATCTGAAGCTGACCATGGTTACTGAACATTGACAAATGAAAATAATGCAATGTAAAACAATTACTTCCCAAAGGAACTTTCCTTTCCATGGTCAGAAGTTAATAGGGTTGACTGAGGAAAATCTCATTATTAATGCGCCAAATACAATAAATGTCTGTCAACTGTGCAATTATCAGAAACCAAGGCATAGACTGAAAACAGTATTGGAAACAAAATCATCTCTCATCGAACATTGGGTCCACTCATTCATTTACAAATAACAACAGGTTTTACTTGAGCCAATGTGTTGTAAACAACTGGTTTTACTTGAGCCAATGTGGTGTAAACAACAGTGTCCATCTGAAGCCATTTGGTTCTACTCAAGTCGACAACAACACACTACAACAGCATCCACCAACCAACTACTGCGCCGTTTTCGTTTAAACGGTCAAACCGGTCTGACCACTGTTGTTCGTTTATTAGATAAGGTCGGACCTAGTAATCTGATGCTGCTTTCAGGCGAGCCTTGACAAAGCCTTGCAAGGCATGCATAAACATTTGCAGGTCCGCCAGGATTTATACCCGAAATTGTTACATTTATAAACGGTCAAACCGGTTGTTCCGCATAAACGAATTTGAACTGGCCCCTGGTTTACTGGAGGGGCAAACATCAACAAGTTAGAAACACCGGCTTCTCTCCATAAACAACAGGTGTTACTAGAACAAACAACATAATAGAAATAACTGTATATCTGCACAATAACAACAGCTTCTACCTGAAACACCAATAAAACAGTCTTTCCTATCAGAACATGATGTATACTCTGTTCTACTAGGAGACTAAAAATGGAGGAAGGGAAGTAACTCTGGTTGGCATACATATTTTGTTTTAAACGTTTTATGTCTCCATCACCTGAATATGTTTAAATATGACAGACTAAATTATATGTTTGTTTAGGATGTCATTTTCTAAATAATTCGGATGAGTAGTCAGTTAACTTTCATTTTGATTTTGTGTTTATTGTCAGCAAAGTTAGGTACATTTTAGAATGACAATTGACACTTCAACTATTGAAAAGCCCTCAAAAGACTGGACATTTTGTAAAAGAAATGAAACAAAAAATTGTGTTGTATTTTTCTATTTAACTTCATTTATATAATTCCTTTTTTAAACTTTAATATGTATATATTTTTAGGTATGTTTACTAATTGTAAAAGTTATTGGAAGATCAAGGAAAAAAATGTAAAACAAAAATAATTTTAATTTAAAAAAGATTTTAAAATAGCTGTATTTAAAAATATCAGATTTTAACAAAATTTGAAAAGGAAGTTAAGGAACATCTTAATTTCTCTTTTATCAAAAAGAACAATCTGCTCTTTTTGTAGGCTGGGAAGTTTTCCTTAAGTAAAATTTTATTTTAAAGAAGGGCCATATATAAAGATTGAATAGGAGTGTTCTGCTTGTTATCATGACGTTTTAGATCCCTACCGGTATTAACACTTTAAGGGCTGGGGGGTCTGTGACAAACATATACATGTACTAGAATTATATATACAAACATGGCAGCAACATTGGCTGTCCTCTCTCTGAACTCCTTTGGATCTGACCATCCACCTCAACCACAGAGATGGAGGGCACGCTATCTAGTCCTCATTCAACTCAACATTGAAATATGTTTTACCTTCAGGGTATGCATTTTTGTTTTCCATTTTATCCATTGCATATTTTTTTATTGAATATAAAAAGTTGTCATCATATATCATTTACAGTAAAATATGTTTATGACAATACCCAGGGTACCCTAATAGTGTGTTCATATTAAGCATAATTTGTAAGTAAGAATACTAAACGATGACCGAACAGTATGTGAGTTTTTTGAGTCTGTCATATTGGTCAAAGTCACAGTTTCAGTTCTCACTGATGGTATGGCGTTAATGATAGCATTGTGTGGTTGCTGTGTTACGATGTAGATCATACATAAAAAAGTAAGATAAATAATCACCTGTTCAGCAAAAAATACCATACTTTCTTCACCATTATCCTGGCTATAATTTTGCAATGAAATATGAATGAATGACATCTTTAATTGTTTTCATGTTGATGCCGCCATCACTTAACATGCTCATTGAAGAGTATTATTATTTAAGCTTTGCTTCCAACATTGTTGATGTAACAGTAAATTTACAACCCATACCTCAAGTATTCAGTATTTTTTTTGCGTGAAATAAACCAACATTTCATTTTCATCAGATATGAGCTATAATAACAGAGTTACTTCCCTTTGTTCCATGCTTTGATGTTTTGCTGATGACGATGTGCTAGTCTAAGTACCACACAAGGGTTACTTTTACTTAGATTTCCTTAAAACCCTTTCAACACTGTAGACCATAATGGACTCATCAATATCAATGCATGGTAGAGTCTACTAAAGTTATATAGGGGTGAGAGGGTTAAAAGCTGCAGGTCAATGTTTGAACATAAATTAATGAAAACTTGGCAGGCACCTTCAGGCATCCTGTTGATCAATATCTTACCTCATTATTTTTCTTTACTACTAAAGTTATCATCACATTTCAAAACGTAATATTATTCCTTAAAAATATATATATATATATATATGCAATCAGAAAAATTCAATTAAGTCTTCCAATTCCTCAAATATAGTGGTAAAACAAAGGTTTTTATCTGAATGCTAAAAATGTTTTTCAATAGGACAGCTGTCTCCAAATTTTAGATGTGCCAATATATCGTGGCTTCAGGTTTTCTGCCACACAGATCTATGTCCATAATTCTCTGTCGACTAGGATACAGGTTATAGAATTTAGATAAACCGAGGTGTGTCATTTTACTTGATAATATGATGTGATAGGAGAGGGCCCCTTTCTACATCCACTACTAGAGAAAGCTTTGGAGACAGGTATTAGTGTTATTTATCAGTGGGGAGGTCAACTTTTTACTACCAGTGTGTTTACTGTTATTATATAAGATCTACCTCCCTTTGCCCTCTGTGTAAATTGGGTCTGAAAGTGGGTGAAAGTTTCAAGGTGCTTTGGAAAGGTCAGTTCCTACATGCACTGTGTACTACCGGTACATTAGTTGTAACAGGTGTAGGCAATTTAGCTATCGATCTGTATCAGCTTTCTCCACAATGAACTGTCATCAGCTCATCATTTACTCACAGCCTGGGGGATCTGATCATATTTTAGAGCCCCCCACAAGTTTTATGATAAATCTCAGGTCATCGCCACACACAATGATTGGTATAGAACTGACCTCTCCCAAGTTGACTGATACTCCGGTAATGTCTGGGCTGATCATTCATAATCTTGTAACTAAGGTATCAACTCTCCAGAGATACTAAGAGGAGGTAATTAAACGTTAGTGCACTACTCCCCAGGGGTAGATAACTCTATGCCAAACACCACACCTGGTCCCTGAGGGTTTAATGGGAGAGTTACGAAGGCTTTAGTATGTATTTTTCTGATAGAACTATGGGCTCGTGCCAAGTTTTTTGCTCCGACACACAGTAAAGAAAAACACCACGTATTTATGGACAAACAGTTTTCTATGAACTGTAGAACTTGAATTTTTGTTTTCATATCCATTGCTCGAATAATAATTTAAAAAAAAAAAAAAAATTTTTTTTTTTAGAAAAATGTTGTCCTCTGATTTTGGACATTGACCTGTTTTGATAAAGCTTTGTCACTCCTGTCAAACCACCTGGTTTTAATTGGAGATTAAGTCTTGAAATTCCATAATTAGTCAACATCTTAAGTAACATAATAATATTAGCATTAATGTTATTGTAATAACTTGTCAGAGAGAATCCTAATATTTTCCTGAAGTTTGTATTGGAAAGATATGCAAGAAACATTGATTGAATATTGTGTGTACTGCCTGGATGAATGATTTTGTCTGTTTACCTAAATTAGTGTCAGTTTACCTGTCTAGGGACTTACCTGTAAACTTACCTGTCCGAGGCAGGTAACCTGTGGGCAGATCAGTGGCGAGACAGGAATTTTGTTTTTGTATAGGTTGATTGGCATGCAGTAAGAAGGAGTGTTTTATTTGTTGTAATATCATGGATTAAGGGTGAAAACTCTGACTTAATTGAAATTTCCTGATCATACGGTGTCCACTTTAGGTTGGTACATTGTAAGGATAAACCAACCAGACCTACAGACATGCGGACAGGTCATGTAGCTCTCATCTCTCTGTTGAAAGATTTCTCAATATGGTTTAAGCATTTTGTACACATATTGCTGTAACCCTTTCACCACTGTAGACCGTAATGGACTCGTCCATATCAATGCATGGTAGGGTCTACTAAAGTTACACAGGGGTGAAAGGGTTGAGACATAAACTTCTACTAGGAGTAGATTATAAGTATTTAACCCTAATGTAATAGAATAGACATGATGCTATATTTAGTCCATTCAGTCAATTTACCAGTATTCTAAAACCACACAGTATTGCAGTATTCTACAAGGCTAGTTCATGTTTTACTTGTTTTCATTTCAAATCAATTTTATTGCATTCAAGACACAAATGGATTAGGCACAGGCATTGCCTATTAAAGCCTTTTCCAGAGACTTTACTTTTCTATTTAATGATTCTTTAGCTAGAGCCGATAAACTAGAATTCAAGGATGCTAGAACTAATTCACCTTCAATTGTTCAACTAAAGTAACTTAAACTAGTATTGGAGGATGTATTTCTTGTGTAGGGTAAATGTTCCTCCTTAGAAGGATGTATTTCTTGCTGAGGGTAAATGTTCTTACTTGGAAGGATGCATTTCTTGTTAGGGTAAATGTCCTGCGGTGGAAGGATGTATTTCTTGCTGGGGGTAAATGTTCTTGGTTGGAAGGATGTATTTCTTGTTAGGGTAAATGTCCTGCGGTGGAAGGATGTATTTCTTGCCTGGGTAAATGTTCTTGGTTGGAAGGATGCATTTCTTGCTGAGGGTAAATGATCTTCGTAGGAAGGATATATTTCTTGTTGAGGGTAGATGTCCTGCCTTGGTTTCTGATGACTGACACAGTTGTATATTATGTTAATAAACCATGACATGATGTGAGATTATTGTCTCTCTGTTGTTAGTCTACAACACTGGAGAGGTGTGGCACAGTATGTGCTTCATTAAACTATCGTACAAAGTATGAATATTGTGTTTGTCTTTTTGTCTATACTATTTACTGTAACGGGTATTTCACGATAATGCGTTACCTCAACAGGAAAACAGAACCTAATAAGTTTAATCTGGAAAAAGTAAGCAATTCATTGCATGTTTTCAAAACATACATTTTCTTTGTTGGTATGCAGCTCGAGGTCAGTTCAACTTTTCAGCATGACATCAATTTTGTTACTGGCAACTTCAGTATTATTACTTCATTAGTTTAGTTGAGCCATTATGATGGACTGTGGAGTCTTGACACTTTTGATCCAGTGGAAGCAGAACTTACATAACAAGCGTCGACAAATATCACCAACAGATGATAGGACTACTATTCTTGCCACTGGAAAAGAACTGAACAAGTCGAACCTATATAAGAACGTTTATATAAAATGAATTAATCTTTCTGATATGAATCCTGTTAGGCTCTGCGTGTCAGCATGACCTACACCCATACGCTACCAGCAGGAATAAACAGATATCTAGGATGTTGACAGGGGATCAAGGGAAAGTCTTTCGTTCAGTTAGTACGCAAGCAAATCAGCAGACACCAGGGATGGAATGTGGAGCGAACCAACTCGTGTAGGAGGTAACGTACAAGAAACGATAATGAGAAAATGGATACTAACTTCATTTCAAAACCGAAAATCAGCACCACCTCAACTAGCCCGAGTTTCCTCTGCCCCTTACACCAGACTTAGACATTTTGACATATAGACGTCTGGTGTAGGAGCCCCACACCAGACATCTATATGTCAAAATGTCTAGTCTGAAGTCAGGGCCAGAGAAAACTCGTTCTACAATTCAACTCACTTTGTTACTCTCACTAACTAGAGTCGAGAGAAGAAATCTATGTACTCAGTATACATACAAACAATGAACACGCCAGCTAAGAGGAGCGAGTCTATCCCATCTTAAGGCGGACATGAAGCTTTGTGTGCGTTTTCCTAACAATTTATCAAGGTACGGACTTATTGTAAAACTTTGTTTTGCCATGCTGGTTTTACGCGTGGAATGCAAATTTAAAACAAGAATCAACGTCGCCTCATTTGCCTTATGAAACAAAAGTTACACAATCAAAACTCAAACTTGAGGTAAAAAAGGACAGCAGAAGGAACCAAAAGCGTGTCCCTTGATTTTCAAGTTCAGAAGGGTATATTGATTGACGTGGTCTATACATGTACTATTATTAAAAGAAATCACATCGTCGGTAAATCTGAAAGTGAAATTGAAGGACTAATAAACAAGTCTATGCAAAGTTTTTGTAACCAGTCCCGATAAGCTCTACAATAAACCTAACCTGCTATGAATTTTTTTTTAGAAGTCGATAAAAAAGGTGCAATGCCACCTAGAAATGCTTCCAAGCCTGCTGGAACTCAACTAAGATACTGTCAACCGATGCCTCGGTCCTTCTCACGATTTCATCCAAGTATCTTTTATTTGGCCTCAGTCGTGTTTTTCAAAGAATATACTCCAAATTAGTTTACAAACATCTTTTTATATCGCCGTACTTCTTTCTTGGAAAAAAGAAAAAAGCTGTCATATAAATTGAACGAAGGTATTCCTTTAGTTTGGTATGAGGAAGGTTAGTGTAAAGAGCGGAAAGTTAAATGTGCTGATATTCAAGACTGATCAAAATTTCTTCATTGGTCTTAAAATCTACATTTTTTCCTAAATAATTTAAAATATTTCCACTTCCGGAGTTTACAGTGTCGTATGACGGAAACCCTGATTTAGTGGTATTGAGAATGATAGAAGGTTGGATAAAGGCTTGGTTGAGTAACTAGAACAGTCAGCGATAAAATGTAAAATTCATCCTTAATCCTATCGAAAGAACGCTGTCTTTTACACCGTTTGATATTTGTACTTGATAGATCTCATTCCGATTCCAATCCGATCTTTGCTATTTCTAGTATTGCAGAGTTATTTTAGAAAATACACCTGAAGCGAGAAACAACAAATTGGAGAAACATGTATGACTAAACTGAGGATGAAGTCGTGAGGTGATTGAGTTTATGGTTGACGATATCTTTGTTGAGTTCGGTCACAAGACTTAAGCTTTTCAGCAGGTTGTGCCGGCCGATTTGTTTTTGTTTTGACTTCATATGGGGTTGCATATTTAGTAGAGCTTATCAAGACCGGTAACGAAAACCTAGCCTAGTCCACAGCTATATTGACGACATGGTGTCTCTAAATAACGAGAAGTGTATTAACCACGTCGATCGTACAGAACCTCCTGGGTTTGAAATCAAAGATACTACAGACTCTTCTGCTTAGCCTTTTACCTCGACTTTTACCTACAACATGACCAACTGGGACGGCTTACAACTAAGCTGTACAACAAGCGATCGCGAACGTTTCCTTTCTTGATAGTAACATTAACTGCTTTCAAAATTCAGTGTTTACATGCCGCAAAGGATTTTGCTCCCGATACCACAATTTGAATAATCTTAAAGCACCAGCTTTCGACAAATGCAGGCTAATGAAGACAGGGGCAATGTTGTATGGTCACCGTCGCCGTCTCATTAAGAAATAATTTATTTCTTTGTGCAAGGTTGAGGTCGAACTTGCTTTATTTCGCTCATTACTGTGTCTTGGTGTTTAGTCGTCACTACCCCAGTTCTCAATTGGAGGACTTTACATTAGTTAGTTTATTATTCACACGGTAACTGAAGCAGAAGACAGGCGCTTACCCTTCTGGCACACCTGGTTTTATTTTCCTTGCACTTTTTTAAGCATATATATATATATTTATATATTATTCTGCCTATGTTTAATCGATTTCATGTTCGAATTATATTTTTTTCATACTTTTGTATTGTCTTGTGTTTTCCACCCAGTGATAATGAATCATAAGTCTCCAAATAAATTATACCAATAATGCGATTGTTTGGTCATGTCATAGACTGCCAGTATGTACGCAAACTACATTCACATATATTGTTCATATCAATGATTTATAAAAATAAATATACAACATTTGATATAGCGCCCTATCTAGCTAAAATAAGCCACTCTAAAGCGCTTTACAGTACATAGATGTACAATTTTTATACAGTCAATACAATTAGCATATATATTAATCAATACAATATTTTTTTTGTTACGGTTCGTGTTGGTTTTCCTTTAACTTTGGTGTCTCCTAGGTTTCTTATTTTGTCGTTTCTATCGACTTATATGTTTTACGTTAACAAAAATATTATTTTGTCTAGAAAGGATAACGAAATCTATATTCTATTTATTGTGGACACCTGATTTCAGTGTGTACGTGCAGTCTGACCGTTTTAGGGACAACGTTTGACCCGTACATCAAATTAGTTGTAAATGTAAAAGACTGGTCTGGCTATTGTTTCCGTAACATCAAACGTGCCGCCCACATCGCCGACTCGCGTAATCAGGCGAGCTAGCATTGTTAGCTTAATGTAAAAAGAAAGTTTATATAAAATATTTACCGTGAAACTTTTATTTAATATCTGACATGAAATAGTTTTATATTGCACGTCACTGGGAACTGTTGTTCTATATCATATGAACAGATATACATTGGGAAATTACTGAACCGAATTAATCTTTATACAATATAAACTTTCTCTAGTTTTATATTAAGCTGCGCAGGCTTTTTTCTCCTAGCCGTATCCCGTGTACCGTTCGACAGCCGCTATGAAATATAATATTTATGAAAATCATTTGTGACTGTTTTGTCTGTGTGTGAGCGAATTAAGAAGGCCATACGCGGTCTGTCTTGTGTTAATGATGTAAGTGATGTTATTATATCTATATATATGTGTAAGTCTTTGATTCGGCTTCTTTAAAGGAAAAATAGGCAGGACTACTTGTTGCACACTGATTATTCCATTTTGTACCAATTTAATTGGGTACTTTCATAAAGGTAGTCATGTAATGATAATGGTGATGACATTTTGTCTAAAAGTGAAAACGGAAGCGGTACCTGTGATCCGGCTACATGAATGGAATGGTGTTACGTAACGCCGGGGTCAACGTTGGTATGATCCTTGTGATAGCCTCTGTCGGGGTCATCCGTGCACTGGAAGATTTGTGGTACGTAGATATATTGTTTTATCATATATTTGTCCGTAATGTTGGTTATTTTGCATGTGCGATGCTGTTAGCTGTGTATATGCCATGTCCTTGATCGACCCATATCCGTCCGGCACGCGGCATGTCTACCCAACATGCATACAATATCTTACCGGCACGTGCCATTTCCGGTTTACTTTTGGTTTAACTCAACAGAAATCAGGCCCGTATTAATGAAACTGTTCTCATGCTCAAGCATGGATTCTGTGCTCAAACCAACTTTCTTTAACTCGCTTAAATAATGTCAAACGATCAAAAATTTCTATGTAAACATTGAAAACAGTTCTCCAATGTTTTTCGAAATCATTGGCAAAATGAGATTTAAAAAAATATAACGGGAACACGAAATTCGGCAGTGAAATTTGCAAGAAAAATTGTTCGGCTTGAGCATGGGAACGATTTCATGAATAACGGGCCCTGGTCTCAATTAAACCTCCGGCCCCACTGGCTATTAGGAAGACTTGGGTTGATAAGGGATAGGGTATGGAAATGGTCATACTATTCTTATCCAAAAATCATACGAAATATTATAATAGGAACCCTCAATGATGCGAGTACCCTGTACTTCTTTTTTATATTTTTTGTCCACAAGTCTTCTCCGGATTACAATTCATTTTTTGATTGCACGATTTTTACCAAACATCACATGATGTGTGCACCATTATTGAACAAATACCTTTGGAATGTATGAATCAGAAGACAAAGTCTCCCTTACTAAAAATATATTTTATAGTCATTACAAAACACATCCGCAGATCGGGGATCGAGAGAAGAGTAAACAATATACTCAGTGCTGTTACCAATTGATATGGCAAGAGGTGACTAGTACTGTAACCCCCTAAAGATTTGGGGATTTGCTTCTATATCCTCTACTATAAGGGAGACAAAAGTGATCAAAGTAAATCTGCTCTGCCTTACACTTGTCTCTAATTCTTATTCATTTATATTTAATAGTGACCTGATTGGCAAAACCTCAATTTTGCCCTTAGTGTTTTAAGTTCGCACAAGTGTGGAAGGCAATGGTTCCTGTCTCAAGGCCGGGACATACCAAAGTCCTTAAACTGGTAGCTGTCATTCCATGCCAAAAATGCTTAACCCGTAGACTATGCTGAGTGCCTTCAGCATGCTATTTCATTGAGGTAGCACTATAAAGTCGGCATCAGATCCGCGCTATCGTAGGGAGGTAATTACACCAGCATTACCCTGCCTCCAGCACATACACACATACATACATTACTACACTAATGGAGACACGTCATTAAATGACCTTAACCGTTCATAGGACATTAAACCCTATAAAAACAAACCATGAGAAATCTCAAATTCTGATTGCCCGATTACTTTCAATTATTCATATATTCATCAGCATCGAAGGGAATTGGCTTTTATATATGATCACCTTTTTACCGACCGGATATTGGATTTATTACGTCACCAGCTGACATGCGTAAACTAAGTAGTTTTACCGCCATCTTTGTTCTTCCTCAACCAGACGCTTGATCACTTGTAATTCGGCGTAGCTTTCGCAGACAACAAGAGTCTGGTTAAACGAGACTAGGTGTTCTGGTGTGCGATATTTGTTCTTAGTTTTGTTCCTAGTCTTTGTTTTGTCCCTGTTTGCGGAGATCGTTGGTTCCGTAGTACTGGAGAACAGCCAGAAACATTATTTTGCTGCCGCCCGAAAACAGTTCAGGGAACCACTTGTTTCGTGGTATAAAATCATGTAAGCATGATATCATGTACACTGTTAAACACCATATACCTAGTCAATGGGTCTATCATAAATCACACAGTGAAGGCTTAATGAAATAAAATAGCATTCAAGGTGCATTCTTAAGTTATCATATTGACATTTTATACACACAAAAAAGCATAAATATTTTAAGATTGTGTATAACTCACATGCTAAGTATTCAAACGCATTATTAAAACTCGAGAAAGTTTACTTGAGTATTGTCACTTGTAAAGATTTCGAATACGGTAGACCGTCCCAAGGAGTGGCGCGCGTGCAGCAGCTGGTTCGCTTCTTCTCCCCCAGCGATCTCGTGCTCCAGATGTGTTACCTCCTAGTGTTCCACAAACAAACCATTGTCTGAGCAGTCTATAGGGTGTTGACGCTGTGAAACTAGGAAATATTGGACACGAAGGGGACGATTTCAAGTGCAAACTCCTTGTGTCTAATGGTGTAATGGCCCGCCTTGTGCCGAGTTCGTGCTCCCTCTCGAATCCCGACACACGAGCCCGGGGGCGTGGGGGAAGTGTTTACACCAGCGCATCCTCCTGTACCGATAAGATCACGGGGTTTCAGCCATATTTTATAGTCCAATCTACCCAGTTTTACATTTATTATTTCTTAAATATTGGCTAATAGCAACGCAACGGTTCTGGTAGTGTATTTAATTACATAATCAGTGTGATTAGAATGTGTTGCCGAGTTGATAGAGTTTGGGTTGGGCGCGAGGCCTTGAGTAGTAACATAGTTATATTTACAGTATTATAGTTATATTTACAGTATTATAGTTATATTTACAGTATTATAGTTATATTTTACAGTATTATAGTAAAATTTACAGTATTATAGTTAAATTTTACTGTACTATAGTTATATTTTACAGAATTATAGTTATATTTTACAGCATAATAGTTATATTTGTCATATGTTTTAAGCTGATCTCTCTACACTCTCTTCTTTTTTAAACGGTCCCTGGGTGTCCTATCATACGTGGACACCGTCTTCATAAAGAGCCTCCAGTATGAGTTTGTTAATATATATGAGCACCAACAATCAGGATATCATCATTAATTTATTATTTTATTTTTCCATGCTTTCTTCAATAATATAGATAATACTTGTCACATGCCTTCTACAATGTTATAAGTTAAGTTGACAAAAACCTTCAAAATTATTAAAAGTTGTGATGACGCAGGTTTCTATGCATTGTTAAATATTATTTTAAAGCACAAGCGTATTTCATAGACGGTCTCTTTAGCGTAACCAACAGATACAATATTTGATTGAACATTTTCTATCTTGGCATTTCTTTCTCCAATCTCAAAGACTTCCCAATTGTTGAACTGATGTCAATCTATTTTGATCGAGAAAACATAACAAAAGAACTCGCAGCAGTTTTCAAGACTGATTCGGACACAATGTCATTATCGTGGAAAAAATGCATGGGGCAAAATTTTGTTATTTTGTTTAAGTCCCAAAGGTAATTCCGTTTAAATATCAGTATACCTCACTTCAAGTGCTAAATGATTGGATACTGTACTGGTTCCATCTACTGCGGCGGTGGTCCGCGCTATCTGCCGTCTCCCCAGGCCCGTGTCTAGCGTAGACGGATATACACGTGCTTTACGTATATATCTGTCCTAATATCGAATTGTCTAAAAACTTGATTTGTCTTGGAGCGAAAAAAATGTTGCTGTATTATATGACAAGAGGTTTGACACTGAATTATTACCGGGGTGTCGAAAAGATTATCAAAAGCTGTCATTGAGTGACATCTTTTACTGACACCCCTCCGACTTTCGTTTTCCTTGGAACAACACGCGCATAGCATCATGCATTTGTAGGCTATATGTCTACTGCACGTGTACAAAGAGCACCACGTAGTGGCGAACAGTTGGTATCGGAGCAGACTCGCACAGGCAGCAGTTACTTGTTTGAAAGGGACGAAATTCCAGCGTATATTTTATTTTAACCTATTTTATTTATTTGTTTGTTTGTTTGTTTTTTGATCAGGTGTCTGTACTTTCTAATGATCTTTACAGAAATAATACATATTGTCCAATAAAGTAATTTCTGAATTTTGGCAATTCTACTAGTAATTTGATAAAGAATAATGCTGTTCTCGATCAACATCGATGCTTGTATTGACAATAAATATTTGATTATCTTAAAGCTTAATTTTAATGTGGATCCTGTAACATACTCCTGTTACAGGCAATTATGATCATGGTTCAAGGATCGCAATCACGATCTCTTAGGAAAATATAATAGTTCTTTGTTGTGATATGAACGTCGATGTTTTTGATGATGCTCATTAGTGTGCCTTGTTGCAAAGTCACTACCCCGATTCTCGTTATGAGGATGTGACATTATTTTGATTTGACCTAGATTACTACTCCGGTTCTCGTTATGATGACTTGACATTATTTTAACTTGATCTAGATTACTATCCCGGTTCTCGTTATGAGGACGTGACATTATTTTGATTTGACTTAGATTACTACTCCGGTTCTTGTTATGAGATACTAGTGAAAGAATACATAATCTGTTATGGCCGAATATGGTATATTTACAACGTTATAAGGGGGACACCTTTTCACTGTTGTTGTACTTCTACATAGTCTGTTATAGCCGAATATGATATTCGACCAATATGTATAGTGTCGGTGTCGTCAACGACTTAAATGATGTTTACTTTTACGCACATTAAGTACTATTCTCCTTCTACGTTTTTAAGGATCTCCGTGTGATTTTTGTCTTTGATAACATTTTGCCCTAGTTTCATCGAAGTTAAGTTCGAATGATTTTTTTATTGTTATTTTCTCATTTTTAGCTCACCTGGCACGAAGTGCCAAGTGAGCTTATGCTGTGGCGCGGCGTCCGTCGTTCGTCCGTCCGTCCGTCCGTCGTCCGGCGTCAATATTTTACTTTAAACGACTTCTTCTTAATAACCGAAAGGCCTAGGGTGATGATATTTGACCAGAAGCAAACTGGGATGAAGGGCTACAAATTTTGTTAAAATTAATGACCTTCACCCATTTTCATGGTCACTGGGGTCAAATATGTTAAAAACTTTAAACATCTTCTTTTCGTTAAATCAAACTGCCCAGGGAGATGATATTTGGTCAGTAGCATGCTTGGGTGAAGGGCTACCAAGTTTGTTCAAATGTGTGACCTTCAATTATATTCAAGGTCACAAGGGTCAATTGTCTTAAAAAAACCTTTAAACAACTTCTTCTGAATAACCAAAATGCCCAGGGTGATGATATTTGGCCAGTAGCATGCTGGGATAAAGGGCTACAAAGTTTGTTCAAATGAATGACCTTCACCCATATTCAAGGTCACAGGGGTCAAATTTAATTAAAATCTTTAAACAACCTCTTCTGAATAACCATGGGTCCCAGGATGTTGATACTTTGCAAGTTGCATCCTGTGATGAAAGGATATAAAAATTTGTTCAACATAATGACTTAATTTGCCTGTAGCTTTATTTTAGATCACTTTTAAGGTTATAAGTGTGAGATTTATACCAGGCGAGCGATGCAGGCCCATTTGGCCTCTTGTTATTCTATCTACAACACGTGTTACTTAAGTCATTTGTGAAATCAAATCTTGCGTGAATTTATCATAGATAACTTTTATAGATATTGAATTAACATCCTCTCAGTCGAAACTTCAAGTATTCTGTAATAGAAACCTACAGACATGGTTTGCGAAAAAAAGTACGAGCGAAAATACAATAGTAGTAGCACAAGTACTATATGTACCGAGTTTGATATCAGATGTACATAAAACCTTAATTTCAAAGGGGTCAGAAACCACGTAATAAGTCATTAAGAAATCTATGCAGACCTATATACAGTCCCTCCAGTAATAAATTTATCATTTCTCTTTTAAGATTTCAGCCAATGAAATTTAGATTAATTTAGAGAAGTATTTCCTCACTTGATAAAGTTCCGTCTTAAATGAAGATAGTACTACTGGAATTACACATACCACACCAATGCGCATTCAAGCCTTTCTTTATTTTAAATGCTTCATTTTAAAGACATTTCGTCAAATTATTTACATATTTGGCAAAGTAGTTTGAAACATTCCGAAAACCAAAAAGATATGTTAGATTTTTCAAATCCATCTTGATACTTGGGTTATTCGGTAAGATGTATTCAGTTACGTAAGGAAAGCTGAAAACCACATATACCATCACATTGTACGAATTCTAAACCAGATAAGGCCGAATCGAGACTGAATATTTTAAATAAGTATGTGGAAACGTCACTACCAGACTTCAGAAGGAAAACACCTTTTTTTTAAAAATGTAACCCTTGAAAGATTAGTTTATTATCCAAAATGTAATTCTTATACATTTTCTTAATCACAGCAAACATCGTTTATATATATATAACAAATTAAATATAACTAGGGAAAGCATGGATTTATCAGCTGAAAAAGGGAAGCAGTTATTTAGGTTCCTAGCATACTTAAACCACTTATATTTAATACCAGTAAAGCAAACGACGTGATGATTTAATAATGTTTATAAGTCACCTAAAACTTCAAAACTGAATTGGATTATTATTTTAGATACTCAAAGTCAATTTTATTTGACCAAGATAACTCATTTTTCTCACTTACACAGATGCTAAAACATGCACACGAGATGAAAAAAATCACCAACATGATATTAATATACGCACGTGCATGTTTAATAGACCAATCAGAAAAGCTTTAAAATCAAACCAACCGGAATATTTTTATGGATTTAGATTAAAAGCTAATCCTGTTAATACGTTTTTTCCTTAGATTATATCTTCATAATGTCAGATGATTTTTTTAACTTCAACAAACGAGTTTTGTATAGCATGTTATTGCATTGTCCGCCGTTACGATAAGTAAGAGTTTACAAGTGTTGCTGACACTACGACCTAAGGTAACGTGTCTTCTCTCACAACGCATTCCTCCTTGACGCCCATTTCGAAAGTCATTTTGCAACTCTAAGTTAACAATTATGGACGTGTTAGGGGGGTAATGATGATGTTGTTATCCATGTAATATCACCAAAGTCCCCCATTATCTAACCAGCCGTAACCCAATCCAGACCGGAAGTCTAACCTAGCCTTAACCTGATTGCGACCGGAAGTTGGTAATTGTGTCAGCAGTCAGTATTATACACTTTTATCATATGAAATAAAAATCTGATATCCCTAGTGTAGAAATAATCGTGAGTTTTCACTTATTACTTCCCTGATAGAGCTACGGACGTTCTATAAGACTGTTATTTACTGGTGCAAAAGACGAATAGCTATGACGTTTTTATTTCTTTCGCTGCCTTGAGGATCAGAAGTCAACTTTCAATGAAAATAGTAACTACATGTTAATGCGACACACTTCAGATAACTCCTACGATACTTGATACACGCATTTTCTTCGTCATTGTTTTTCTTTCTTCAAGCCGTAAAAAAGTGTTAGGACCCACAATGGAAGTGATAACAAGTAGGTGGAAAAGGTTGTTTTTTTTACCTGGAAATTCAAATACATATTGAGAAGAAAAAGCCTGATGTTGTCCAGTATGCGTTGTCCAAATATTTATACTTTGTTAGGAATCTAGCAATGAATCATGTTTTAATAACTTTTCTGATTTAGAATGGCTCGTATGAAAAAAGATTGAAGTAGGAAATAGGTTTTTATAAGCAACATTTATACGTTAGAAGGGCAATCAAGCCATCACGACAGTGTTTACGATCCGTAGTTTTTGGCTTCAAGAACAAATTATCACTTTCTGCGTGACGCCATGATCGTAAGATCTTTTCGCGCGGAAATCAGGTTTTTAATTTACCTGTCAAGTGAAGTGGCGCGCAGTGACGCGAATATAATTAACGAGCTGTTTGGCAGTGAGCTCACAAGCTCCATTGAGAACTTACGAACATATAGATAACATGCCTATTTTCAGCTACTATCCATGTATTTGTGTGGACCATTTTGAGGAAATGTATTTATCCTGTGAAAATCTCAATGAAAGTACAAAAAGATGCTTTGGCAAGTAAATGATTCTTTGATTTCTAAAACGTGTCTGAATGGCAGAAATACTAGCGTCCTGTGCTCCACTTGTGTGTCGGGGAATACAAGACATTTTACTGTTTCCTTCATGTGTGTTTGAAAATATATTATACATGTAACAAAATGTGGTGAAAATTTAGTAATTGTGTGTGTTTTTTTAAGTAAATACCATTTGGCCGTTTCTTTGTTGTTTCGTTTAGAATAATTGCATTTGACCGTTTCCTTGTTGTGTCTGTGGTAATAAATATCATTTGATCTTTTCTTTGTTTCGTCGTTTAGAATTATTCCATTTGACCTTTTCCGTCTTGTTTGTTGGAGAATAAATACAATTTGATCTTTTCTTTGTTGTGTCTGAGAATAAATATAATTTGATCTTGTTGTGTCTTTGAGAATAAATACCATTTGATCTTTTCTTTGTTGTGTCTTTGAGAATAAATACCATTTGATCTTTTCTTTTTTGTGTCTTTGAGAATAAATGCAATTTGACATTTTCCTTGTTGCGTCTTTGAGAATAAATATCATTTGATCTTTTCTTTGTTTTGTCGTTTAGAATAATTCCATTTGACCTTTTCCGTCTTGTGTGTTTGAGAATAAATACAATTAGATCTTCTTTTTGTTGTGTCTTTGAGAATAAATATAATTTGATCTTGTTGTGTCTTTGAGAATAAATACCATTTGATCTTTTCTTTGTTGTGTCTTTGAGAATAAATACCGTTTGATCTTTTCTTTTTTGTGTCTTTGAGAATAAATGCAATTTGACCCTTTCCTTGTTGTGTCTTTGAGAATAAATACCATTTGACCTTTTCTTTTTTGTGTCTTTGAGAATAAATACCATTTGACCTTTTCTTTTTTGTGTCTTTGAGAATAAATACCATTTGATCTTTTTTTTGTTGTGTCTTTGAGAATAAATACCATTTAATCTTTTCTTTTTTGTGTCTTTGAGAATAAATACAATTTGACCTTTTTCTTGTTGCGTCTTTGAGAATAAATATCATTTGATCTTTTCTTTGTTTCGTCGTTTAGAATGATTCCATTTTACCTTTTCCGTCTTGTGTGTTTGAGAACAAATACAATTTGATCTTTGATCTTTTTGTGTCTTTGAGAATAAACACCATTTGATCTTTTCTTTGTTGGTTCTTGGAGAATAAATACCATTTGATCTTTTTGTGTCTTTGAGAATAAATACCATTTGATCTTTTCTTTGTGGTTCTTTGAGAATAAATACCATTTGATCTTTTTGTGTCTTTGAGAATAAATACCATTTTATCTTTTCTTTGTTGGTTCTTTGAGAATAAATACCTTTTGATCTTTTCTTTGTTGGGTCTTTGAGAATAAATGCCATTTAACATTTTCCTTCTTGTGCCTTTCGAAAGAATCTTTCCTTCTTGTGTTATACTTTCACATATTGTGATTATCGCAAACACGTATGTGGCTGTATTTACCATATCGTTTCTGTGAACAATGACACAGTACAAGTCAGATTATACTAGAAATAAAGAAGGTATTTCAAGGCGCCTGCATTTTTTTTTATTAGCAATAGAAATAAAGACAAAACCCTCTTACAAAAGACAGATAAACCGGAAATGACATGTGCAAGGTGTGGTGTAGGGGGCTCCAAGCACGAGGGGACCAGTAGGTCGTATGTTAACGGTCCGGTACGACCCAGTATCATTTCTTACGTAAACGCACGTGTGCAACTTGTCTCTGGCACAGTGCGCGATCATCCATCATGCTTCACTACCGAACTACATCTATAAATGAAACAAAACGTGAATTCATCGACATATGACAATCTAAGTAACATGTAACTTCAAAGTCGAGATTCTTCTCCACAGGATGAACTAAACTACTATACTACAGAAGCAGTACTATCGGATCCCAGTATAGTCAGATCACTTGAACACTAGTACTGTATAGAACAGTTGGTTCAATTTGCAAGCAAAACTGTCTGGGGTTGAAATAATCCGGCTGACGATACGTGATTTAGGAAGCCGCCATATGTTTTCTGAAATGACGCTTGATACCGAGTCTCTTTGCTCGTCTATGCTGAATTGTTTATTGTTGGTGAATGTATCATACACAACATGCTGTTTACTTGGCATGTAAATCTATCGGGCACGGGGTCATCAGGTGCGCGATTCATGCTGCATCTTCAACAAGTGATGGATTATATTTCGCCTCCATCACGAAAGTACTTTTCGCGTCGAACTTTGGCCACCCGGAAGTGGATGGTATGTCTGAAGTGATTGTCTTTTGGCATTGATGGTATCAATTATATATTAGTTTTTACAAGTGGCTGACATTTCAATCATACTTATATTTGTTATATGTTGTTAAAATATATCTTTATCATATCATTTTACCCAATCACTATAAACCAAGATTTGTGTTAACATGAAATAGGATCATATTTCGCTATATCATTCCCGCTTTTGTAACTACGAGTAAACGACTGCGGGCGTCAAGTGAGTGCAAAACCCCTATGAGATGGAAAAGGCTAGTGGCAATTCGTCATATGGAACAATATGCTGACAGATCGCCCAGTATTCTGTACATAGCACTAGCCAATTTGGAGTTTGATGATGACAAAGAATATCATGGTCAGCCACTTCTGCGGACGAACCTTAATTTCTAAAACGTGGGTGTCCCTGTTTGGTTTGGTTTGGTAGCAGTTCACTGAAGAACGGAATTTTCGAAATTCGTGCGACCGCAGTACTAAGCCCACTTCTTTGATCAAGATACACAATTTAAAGCATTGAAATGGTAATAGTTTTTTCTCGATACTCTTTTAATTGGATATCGTTGTGAATTATGATTTGGTTTCAATATGATTTGAACGCTATACAATGGCTGTCTACACCTTTTCCGTGTTTAAGTGTCCAGCCGTGTACGATATAAATTGTTCTAGCCGAGACATGGGAGAATATAATGGAAGTGATTGCGAAAAGTAAAGAGGTACATACATTACCCTTTATCGTCCAGAAAAGCAGCATCGATCACTGTTTAAACTGCTCGCGTGCCGTTCTGACTTATGGTTGCCACTCGCCACCAGCTCCTTGAATCAATTCATGTTGTATCAACAAGCGGTCGTCTGCTCATGTGCTGATTTAGGGGGTCTACGGCCATGGACGAGATTGAATTGGGGGTTGTACACTAGAACAAAAATTGAACGTCATATTCAAAAATTGTTTCATTCAATATATGAACTAGCGTTAAATTCTTTCAATGTGACATGCAGTCATGACCACACTTCCCATTCTTTTATAGTATAAGCAAAACCAAATGCAGAAGGACGCATCATAGGTTTGGACTTCAACCAGAATCTGTGTAAAGATATTTTGTTCATATTCCTTACAACCTTGAGCAAAAACAGGCAGTGGAAACAATCTAATCGCAAGTTGAAATTGGACGGATATCATCGTTCTGTGAGAGATCGACAGCAAATCAACGAAGACTCTGGTATTTTATTTTGCGTTCGTGATCCTTTGACAAAGGAATAATATACAATGTCATTGCACTGTTCCAGAACTCCAACAAAACTGATAGGGCGGGATGTGCGTATAAAGTGAGGAAGGAGAGAGAGATGAAGAAAAGAGATGGGAGGGAGTGGGACTAGAGGTAGGGAGGGGGAGGAGGGGGACTATATGTAGGGAGGGAGGAGGGGGACTAAAGCTAGGGAGGGAGAGGAGTGTGGCTAGAGGTAGGGAGGGAAATGAGTGGGACTAGAAGTAGGAAGGGGAGGAGGGAAACTACAGGTAGGGAGGGGGAATAGGAGTTGGACTAGAGGTAGGGAGGGGGAGGAGTGGGACTAGAGGTAGGAAGGGGAGGAGGGAAACTACAGGTAGGGAGGGGGAATGGGAATGGGACTAGAGGTAGGGAGGGGAGGAGTGGGAATGGGACTAGAGGTAGGGAGGGGGAGGAGGGGGAGTGGGACAAGAGGTGGGGAGGGGGAGGGGTGGGAGTAGGACTAGGGGTGGGGAGGGGAGGAGTGGGCGGGGGACTAGAGGAAGGGGGGGGAGGAGTGGGAGGTGGACTAGAGGTATGGAGGGGGAGGAGCGGGAGTTGGGCTAGAGGGGGGGAGGGGGAGGAGGGGGAGTGGGACTGGAGGTGGGGGGGGGGGGAGTGGAAAAGGGGGGGGGGGGGGGAGGGGTGGGAGTAGGACTAGGGGTGGGGAGGGGAGGAGTGGGCCTAGAGGTGGGGAGGGGGAGGGGTGGGAGTAGGACTAGGGGTGGGGAGGGGAGGAGTGGGAGTTGGACTAGAGGGAGGGGGGGGGAGGGGAGGAGTGGGACTCGAGGTAGGGAGGGGAGGGGGGGGAGGGGGTGTGGGATTAGAGGGAGGGAGGGGGAGGAGGGAAGCTACAGGTGGGGAGGGGGAATAGGAGTTGGACTAGGGGTAGGGAGGGGGGGAGGGGGAGGGGGGCGAGGGGTGGGGGGGGGAGGAGGAGGAGTGGGACTAGAGGTATGGAGGGGGAGGAGCGGGAGTGGGACTAGAGGAAGGGAGGGGAGGAGTGGGCCTAGAGGTAGGGAGGGGCGGAGTGGGAGTGGGACTATGGAGGGGGAGGAGTGGGAGTTGGACTAGAGGTAGGGTGGGGGTGGAGTGGGATTGGGACTAGAGGTAGGGCGGGGGGGGAGGGGGAGTGGGACTGGAGGTAGGGGGGGGAGGAGGGGGAGTTGGACTAGAGGAAGGGAGGGGAGGAGTGGGACTCGAGGTAGGGAGGGGAGGCGTGGGAGTGGGACTAGAAGAAGGGAGGGGGAGGAGTGAGACTAGAGGTAGGGAGGGGAAGAGTGGGAGTGGGACTATGGAGGGGGAGGAGGGGGAGGAGGGAAACTACAGGTAGGGAGGGGGAATAGGAGTTGGACTAGGGGTAGGGAGGGGGGGGAGGGGGTGTGGGATTAGAGGGAGGGAGGGGGAGGGGGGGGAGTGGGGGTGGGACTAGAGGTAGGAAGGGGAGGAGGAAAACTACAGTTGGGGGGGGGGAATGGGAGTGGGACTAGGGGGAGGGAGGGGAGGAGTGGGCCTAGAGGTGGGGAGGGGAGGAGGGGGAGTGGGACAAGAGGTGGGAAGGGGAGGAGTGGGAGTGTGACTAGAAGTAGGGAGTGGGAGGAGGGGGAGTGGGGCTAGAAGTAGGGAGGGGAGGAGTGGGGCTAGAGGTAGGGAGGGGGGGAGTGGGACTAGGGGTAGGGGGGGGGAGGGGTGGGAGTAGAGGTAGGGGGAGGGGAGGAGTGGGAGCGGGACTAGAGGCAGGGAGGGGGAGGAGTGAGAGTGGGACTAGAAGTAGGAAGGGGAGGAGGGAAACTACAGGTGGGGAGGGGGAATAGGAGTTGGACTAGAGGTAGGGAGTGGGAGGAGGGGGAGTGGGACTGGAGGTAGGGAGGGGGGGGAGGGGGTGTGGGATTAGAGGGAGGGAGGGGGAGGGGGATTAGGGGTGGGGGGGGGGAATAGGTGTTGGACGAGAGGTGGGGAGGGGAGGAGTGGGGCTAGAGGTAGGGGGGGGGAGGGGTGGGAGTAGAGGTAGGGAGGGGAGGGGTGGGACTAGAGGTAGGAAGGGGGAGGAGTGGGAGGGGGAGTAGAGGTAGGGAGGGGAAGAGTGGGAGTGGGACTATGGAGGGGGAGGAGGGGGAGTTGGACTAGAGGGAGGGGGGGGGGGAGGGGGACGAGAGGGGGGGGGGGGAGGGGGACGAGAGGGGGGGGGGGGGGAGTAGGGGGGGGGGGACTAGAGGGAGGGAGGGGGAGGGGGATTAGGGGTGGGGGGGGGGAATAGGTGTTGGACGAGAGGTGGGGAGGGGAGGAGTGGGACTAGCGGTTGGGAGGGGGAGGAGTGGGACTAGCGGTTGGGAGGGGGAGGAGTGGGAGGGGGAGTAGAGGTAGGGAGGGGGATGAGTGGGACTAGAGGTAGAGAGGGGGAGGAGTGGGAGCGGGACTAGAGGCAGGGAGGGAGGGGTGGGACTAGAGGTAGGAAGGGGAGGAGGGAAACTACAGGTAGGGGGGGGGAATAGGAGTTGGACTAGGGGTAGGGAGGGGGGGGAGGGGGTGTGGGATTAGAGGGAGGGAGGGGGAGGGGGATTAGGGGTGGGGGGGGGGAGGAGTGGGAGGTGGACTAGAGGTATGGAGGGGGAGGAGCGGGAGTGGGACTAGAGGGGGGGAGGGGAGGGGGGGGAGGGGGTGTGGGATTAGAGGGAGGGAGGGGGCGGAGTGGGAGTGGGACTATGGAGGGGGGGGAGGGGGACTAGAAGGAGGGGGGGGGGGGAGGAGGTAGAGGGTAGGGGAGGGGAGGGGGGGGAGGGGGTGTGGGATTAGAGGGAGGGAGGGGGAGGAATGGGAAGGGGACTAGAGGTAGGGAGTGGGAGGAGGGGGAGTGGGGCTAGAGGTAGGGGGGGGGGGGGGGGGGTGGGGGTGGGGCTAGAGGTAGGGCGGGGGGGGAGGGGGAGTGGGGCTAGAGGTAGGGCGGGGGGGGAGGGGGAGTGGGACTAGCGGTAGGGAGGGGGAGGAGAGGGAATGGGACAAGAGGTAGGGAGGGGGAGGAGAGGGAATGGGACAAGAGGTAGGGAGGGGGATGAGTGGGACTAGAGGTAGGAAGGGGGAGGAGTGGGAGGGGGAGTAGAGGTAGGGAGGGGAAGAGTGGGAGTGGGACTATGGAGGGGGAGGAGGGGGTGTGGGACTAGAGGTAGGAAGGGGGGGAGGGAAACTACAGGTAGGGGGGGGGAATAGGAGTTGGACTAGGGGTAGGGAGGGGGGGAGTGGGACTAGGGGTAGGGGGGGGAGGAGTGGGAGTGGGACTATGGAGGGGGGGGAGGGGGACTAGAGGAAGGGAGGGGAGGAGTGGGACTCGAGGTAGGGAGGGGAGGCGTGGGAGTGGGACTAGAGGGGGGGAGGGGGAGGAGGGGGAGTTGGACTAGAGGAAGGGAGGGGAGGAGTGGGACTAGGGGTAGGGGGGGGGAGGGGTGGGAGTAGAGGTAGGGAGGGGGGGGGGGGGGCCTAGAGGTAGGGAGGGGTGGAGGGGGAGTGGGACTGGAGGGAGGGGGGGGGGGGGGCCTAGAGGTAGGGAGGGGTGGAGGGGGAGTGGGACTGGAGGTGGGGGGGGGGGGAGTGGGACAAGAGGTGGGAAGGGGAGGAGTGGGAGTAGGGGTAGGGGGGGGGAGGAGTGGGAGGGGGAGTAGAGGTAGGGAGGGGGAGGGGTGGGAGTAGGACTAGGGGTGGGGAGGGGAGGAGTGGGCCTAGAGGTAGGGAGGGGTGGAGTGGGAGTGGGACTATGGAGGGGGAGGAGGGGGACTAGGGGTGGGGGGGGGGAATAGGTGTTGGACGAGAGGTGGGGAGGGGGAGGAGGGGGAGTTGGACTAGAGGAAGGGCGGGGGTGGAGTGGGAGTGGGACTAGGGGGAGGGAGGGGGGGGAGTGGGGCTAGGAGGAGGGGGGGGGAGGAGTGGGAGTGTGACTAGAGGTAGGGAGGGGGAGGAGTAGGAGTGGGACTAGAGGTAGAGAGGGGGAGGAGTGGGACTAGAGGTAGGGAGGGGAGGAGTGGGACTAGAGGTAGGGAAGGGGAGGAGGGGGAC
>NW_018403833.1:633522-664501 GCF_002113885.1 Mizuhopecten yessoensis | reverse complement strand
TGGGAGTGGGACTAGAGGTAGGGAAGGGGAGGAGTGGGACTAGAGGTAGGGAGGGGAGGAGGGGGACTAGAGGTAGGGAGGGGGAGGAGGGGCCACCTTCAGGTGCTTTACACCTTCGTTGTACTTAATAGCGGAGTGTCTGTCACGGCAGCTCTTGGCGGGAAAATAATCTCTGACATTTATTGCGCAGAATCTCAATGAATCTTTTCTGAAACTGACTTAATCTTAAAAATAGACACACCACGCGAAAAAGGAGCACGCGTATAAACCCAGTCGTCGCGCAGTAGCTTATCACCTCGGTAATTAAAATATTAGAGATGCACCTTCGAATGTATACATGAATCATGTGGTTCTCGGTGTGTGTACTGGTGTTAGCACTGAGCTGGCAGAGTTGGTATATTACACGGCTATCCATTGCTCTTGTAAAACGAGGCTTTCTCCTAGTATTGTCGGGAGCAGGGCATCCCCTACCTTTTTTATGAATACTATCTTTCTTATATTTTAACAATATTGATTTCGTATTTTTCATGCAAATATAACTTAAAAACTTTATCTTAATTATCTTAATTTGAAATCAGGTTTAATTACATTCAGACTTCAGTATTCATTTTCGGGGTTCGTTGTCGTAAAAAGGAATAGCCAAAGTGTAAACTCTAACAATGATATCGCTGGACAGATAAGCATTTTCCCCCGAATCAATATTGAAGTAAAGAGTTTCGAAGACCTTCTTTATTGAAAGTAAAATATCTGATAAAATGGACATTACTGCTAATCAAATAGTTCCTATGAATGTAGACTATATTGTAGGCGAAGACTAAAATTGCCACTATATTTGTTTTATTAAAATTTTGGGGTTCTGAATGTGAATCCGCTGGTCCAAATCGCCAAAATTTAATTCCATAAAAATGACTCAATATATGGCATATTAAACTGATTATCCAGACAAAATACGGGCCTGAATGGATTTTCCATATGACTATTTAACCCATACTGTGGTCGTTTTAAAGAAACTAAAAATTGAGTTGTTGAACGCTGTAAGTAGGTAACAGAAGCGAATCATCCCCCGTGTATGGTGGTGTATATGGTGTAAATTGAGTGTAATGTGTTAAATAGCTCGCTCTGTGTATTGTTTAACATTACAGTGCCGAGTGTCCGTTTAAACACAGCACGTGTTTCTAAGCCAGTCAAAATATATCAAAGAAACAGTTTTTAAACACAAGAAAGTAAGTAGGAAACTTAAAATTAAGAATAATCAAAAGGAACATTGCTTTTGTGAGAGAAAAAAAAGTTGATAAAACGGAAATAACAGCAGACACATTCTCTATATTTCGGATCAAGTGTGAACTTCTAAAGAAGGGCACGATTTTATTTAGAGATTAAACGGTATTGTTGATCCTATAAGTCTCCTGTATTCTGTAACAATACAAATATATGAGGCCAATTACAATAGCCCGAGAACCTAGTGTCGACCTATAGCGGGGGTAGGCCCGCACATTGTTCGGAGCCCCTCTATACAATTACTGGCCAATGTTGTTTCAGCATATAGCACATTTTCAATCGGGAGAGAAAGACTCGTCGAGATTGGCAGCCTGTTAGCCATGCCAAGACCCGCCCTTATGACCCATGTCATTGGTTAAATCTGTCTTAATACGTAAAGCTAGCAGTAGAAATGCCACCTCATTTTCTCAAAAACTGAAATGATGGTTTACGTTAAATAAAGTAAGAACTATGTTTACTAGTGACTGGATTAGTGCTCAGGATGGACTGGTACCAAAATTCTAGGATGGCGAGGGTTCGGATCTATTTTACATGTGTGATACATGAGAAAGGATAACGATGTAACAGGACCGGGAGCTATTTATGTAAACTTACATTACATTTATTATAAATCATATAGGTGCTAACAATTAGAAATTAATAGAAAATATACAAAGATTTTTTTCATACTGTGCTTTAACCATTTTTACTGGAGTTTATAGTGCTATTACCTGGTGCATTTCTGCGTTTTATCAAGTTTATCCCGGATTGTGACTTTGGATAAAAGTGTTTCCGCCGATGATTCCAGGATACCCAGGAACCAATGGATTGTACGGTATGGGAGTCCCACGGATCGTCTGTCTGTGTGTCCTTGTGCTCTTTACTGTAGCACAGACTCATGCCACGTGGTGGTAAGTCTCTCTACTAGAGTCGTAATGTGACCCCTGTCTATACCGGACACGTGTTTTCATCAGGGTTTAAATGTCTGTGAATGATCACCTCTTCAAAATACATATTTTGTATGTGTCTATGAAACACACCTGTCCATATAGGACATCTGTATATAAAGAACAAACGTGTCATGTCAACGTATGTCTGTGAAAGGTATACAGATATACAGTAAAACCCCGCTAACTCGAACTCGATATTGTATATATTTGACACACGCTACGCATTGTACACTATTTATAACTTCGTAATATACATGTACTCGTACTTATTTTGAGAAAAAAATAAAAAGTGTACATTGAACTGAAGAAAGAAAACAAGAACTAACTAAATACGTGTCCGCTACTCTAGGGTCTGGGGTAAAGAGAAAATTGTCGGAATATTTCATCGAAATTTAGGAAAAGACTTTTCATTTTGAAACAAACGTGAGGTGGTCTTTGTTTAAGGATAGCAGATAGTTTTTTGAAAACGTAAAACTGTCGTCTAAACTATATTGTCCTATATTTAACTTCAACATCAGTATACCCGACTAAAACAACATATAGTTTTAACCCGAAAACAGAGGGACCGAAAACATTCATTATTTTATCGAACTTACGGCGTTGAACAACTGGATATTTCGTACGACAATACATATTTCATATAAAGAGAGCTAATTAACAACGCCACGAATCCCTAATTACAATATGTACAGAATTAAGATACTTGTCCAAATTTCACGCTGCAATATCAGCAGAAAATGTGCCGCCATTTGGGAAACTGTATTGAATAGAATTTTTTTTTAAAGTGAATAACGTGATGAAATAGGGAGTGACGTTTTAAAAGTATAAATACTAAATAGCGTGTCATTAACCATTAGGGCCGTCGGACATGTTAGAACAACGGACGTCGTATCGGCGGGCAACCACAGCGCGTGCAACATGCACACTTTTAACCACGGCGAAAAATTCGGTGAACGTGCATCTAAATAAAACTATGTTTCTGCTTAAGATTAAAGTGGATGTCATTTTCTGTTTGTGTTTTGTACATGTGACGTTGCTGTAGGTTTGGGTGGAGATAAATATATCGGTAAGAACATCTCTTATCTTTGCTATCGACCCGATGAATGTATTTTGTCTATCTGCACATACACAGCAATTATGACAACTATCTTGATGAACTAAACAGATTTGATGAAAAACGTAAACTATTTGCGTTTACCATCCAGTGCATGTATATATAACCTGTATTACCAGGTTTAGAGGCACGCGCGTGAAATGCGTGTATTTTATATAAATTGTTTGGTACGTGCTCTAACAATAGATGTAGTCATGCCGTTCCACTCTTTCAAGATATTGGATAGTATCAAAAGAAGTAGAATGTTATCGGAAGCTGCTTTCATTCTTCGATTTATCTACATTTATATTTTCGATAGGATATCGGTACTATTTTACACTACAGTGATAGTGGTTCAGATACATTATAGGAAC
The DNA here is from genome assembly GCF_002113885.1 of Mizuhopecten yessoensis. NCBI lineage: Eukaryota > Metazoa > Mollusca > Bivalvia > Pectinida > Pectinidae > Mizuhopecten > Mizuhopecten yessoensis. Next base: position 660,827 of record NW_018403833.1, on the reverse strand, counting down.
AAAGCGTTATCGTTCTCAAATAATACTATCAAGTATCATATTCAGCAATAACAGCAATAAATTACACAAAATATTATAATTTCATGTTGATATTACACATTAACTAAAGTTTAATTTCTCAATAATTAATTGTATAACAATATATGTAGTTGACATGTTTATCACAAAAGAGATGAGCACGTGAATTGCATTTGATACGACGTGTACCAGTACGGAGGGGTGGGGTGTTCGGTATAACGACATAAAGTGTTCCGCATGTAGATTACTGTGGCATTATTAAAACTGTGGCTCCGTCTGTTTTATTATATCTTTAGTTCTGTTAGACGTATTCGTAGGCAATGAATTTCGTTCCGGAAATGTTGCAACGCTATTAAGTAAACTTCGGAGACAGACTGATGAGATGTGCATCTGAAAGTGTCTATCTGACCGGTCAACATCCGTGCCTTAAAAAGTGTCTAGCTGACCGGTCAACATCCGTGCCTTAAATAGTGTCTAGCTGACCGGTCAACATTCGTGGTTTAGATAGTGTCTATCTGACCGGTCAACATCCGTGCCTTAGATAGTGTCTGTCTGACCGGACAACAATCGTGCCTTATATAGGGTCTGTCTGACCGGACAACAATCGTGCCTTAGTTAGTGTCTGTCTGACCGGACAACAATCGTGCCTTAGATAGTATCTGTCTGACCGGACAACAATCGTGCCTTAGATAGTATCTGTCTGACCGGACAACAATCGTGCCTTAGATAGTGTCTGTCTGACCGGTCAACATCTATCTGTGCCTTAAATAGTGTCTATCTGCCGGTTAACATCCGTGCCTTGAATAGTGTCTATCTGACCGGTCAACATCCGTGCCTTAGATAGTGTCTGTCTGACCGGACAACAATCGTGCCTTAGATAGTGTCTGTCTGACCGGACAACATCCGTGCCTTAGATAGTGTCTGTCTGACCGGACAACATCCGTGCCTTAGATAGTGTCTGTCTGACCGGATAACAATCGTGCCTTAGATAGTGTCTATCTGACCGGTCAACATCCGTGCCTTAAATAGTGTCTATCTCACCGGTCAACATCCGTGATTTAGATAGTGTCTATCTGACCGGACAACAATCCTGCCTTAGATAGTGTCTATCTGACCGGCCAACATTCGTGATTTAAATAGTGGCTAGAACACGGTCAACATCCGTTATAGAGCATTGACCACATTCTGTTGATAGCCCGTCAGAACCACATGTGGTCTATCATAGCGTTATAGAAGATCCTGTTGGTCTCAAGCACACACTGTTCTCTGTATCACATTATTAACACAACGTCAGAGGCATGGCTCAAATACTCACCATGATAGTGGTGTCGAATCGGCTCGTCAATATCGAATAGTAAGTATCTTATTTCGAGATCATAATTATTACAGGTTCCATTATCACGAACGTTCATTATCTTCATTTAGGACTAACAATGCTTTGTCTGTGGGGAATTAAAGTTAACTTCAGCCGTGGTTTCTCCATTATGAAATCAGTAAAGATTACGTCAGCAGTATGGACAACTGAAGTTAACTTTAGTAAGGACTTTCCTATTGGGTTTTAATTTAACTTTAACAATCCCTTTTAACCAATGGGAAACTTTAAGTTAACGACAGCAATACTTTTCGTTTAGGGAATGAACTTTTATCAACTTCAGTTAATCTTTCCGTAAGTGGAATTTAAGTTACGGAAGAAATCTTAGCTATGCCCATTTCGTGCAACCCAAGTCAAAAAGTCATGAATATCATGTTTAATGTTTTAAGGATGGTTGCGAAGAGAAGGCTGTGTGTTAAAGTGATAAGAATAGGGGAACGTTGTAACACAGATTGATTTGTAATAGTGATACATTTGTATAGCACCCTGTCCAATGAATTTACTCTTAGGGAAGGCAAGCGTTTCGTACCTCGTGATCTCTTTCCGTATCTCCAATGTGTGTTGGGGTGTACATGTGTAAGTGCGTTGAGGTTGTATGCGTGTTCTGCTTGTTATGAGCCCGAGTTTCTAACAGCTTCTTCATAATATTGATTCTACAACAATGAACAGTAATTCCCAGCCCAGGTAATATTTTGCTCCTAAACGCCATTCCGCCATCTGTGGGAATCGAACTGGAGACCATATCGACTGGCGCAATACGTACTGCGCTATGCGGCACTTCGAGCTTTAATCCTGTACAATTCATGCACAAATACAACTACAGGTGGGTATACTGGAACATATAGGAATATTAACAATGCTATTCATTAAAACACTCGCTATTGTATTTAGTCGGTAACAACTAATGAACTGATAGCATACATTGGGATTGAAAAAACCCGAAGACGGCGAAAAACGGAAGTGGGTTTCAATGAGATAGTATGGAAAATAATGTGGTTTAACAAGAATATAAATAGTATATACTATTCTTGCCAAATTCGTGTGTCTTATCCTGTAAACTTTGACAAAACAATTAGCCTAAATCTACTCGAATGAGGTGTGAAACGTATTCTCCGAAATTAATTTGTATCTGTTCCCAACATTACTTGATAGACACGTTCGCCATTAGCCGTGACGGGACTACAGACAGAGAAGTCGTGAGATAGCCCTCACTAATCACTTGTTAGGTTTGTCTGTCGGGAAATCAGGGATACGTTACGAATCCTTACTCTACATTCTGTATATAACAGTTTTTATCATTTTACCATTAGTATATATTATTTGCCGTACACCATTATCTAGTCATACTCCGATATCATTTGCCGTACGCCATTACCTAGTCATACTCCGATATTATTTACCGTACACCATTATTTAGTCATACTCCGATATGATTTGCCGTACACCATTATCTAGTCATCCTCCGATATTATATACCGTACACCATTACCTAGTCATACTCCGATTTTATTTACCGTACACCATTATCTAGTCATCCTCCGAGATTATTTGCCGTACACCATTATCTAGTCATCCTCCGATATTATTTACCGTACACCATTATCTAGCAATACTCCGATACTATTTACCGTACACCATTATCTAGTCATTCTCCGATATTATTTACCGTACACCATTACCTAGTCATACTCCGATTTTATTTACCGTACACCATTATCTAGTCATCCTCCGATATTATTTGCCGTACACCATCATCTAGACATACTCCGATATTATTTGCCGTACACCATCATCTAGACATACTCCGATATTATTTGCCGTACACCATTATCTAGTCATCCTCCGATATTATATACCGTACACCATTATCTAGACATACTCCGATATTATTTACCGTACACCATTACCTAGTCATACTCCGATATCATTTACCGTACTCCATTATCTAGTCATGCTCCGATATTATTTACCGTACACCATTATTTAGTCATACTCCGATATGATTTGCCGTACACCATTATCTAGTCATCCTCCGATATTATATACCGTACACCATTATCTAGACATACTCCGATATTATTTACCGTACACCATTACCTAGTCATACTCCGATATCATTTACCGTACTCCATTATCTAGTCATGCTCCGATATTATTTGCCGTACACCATCATCTAGTCATACCCCGATATTATTTGCCGTACACCATTATCTAGTCATGCTCCGATATTATTTGCCGTACATCATTATCTAGTCATACTCCGATATCATTTATCGTACACCATTATCTAGTCATGCTCCGATATTATTTACCGTCCACCGTTATCTAGTCATGCTCCGATATTATTTACCGTCCACCGTTATCTAGTCATGCTCCGATATTATTTACCGTACACCGTTATCTAGTCATGCTCCGATATTATTTACCGTACACCGTTATCTAGTCATGCTCCGATATTATTTACCGTACACCATTATTTAGTCCTACTCCGATATTATTTGCCGTACACCATTATCTAGTCATATTACATCATCATTTGCTGTATTACACCATGATAACCAGAAACGCGAAGAATTGAATGTTTGTAGTTACAGAAACTTTAACAAAGTAAACATTTCAAGGTCAAAAGATGAAGAAAACAACAAAAATGGAAAAAAAGGTACCTATACAAATCTTTACACTGTTAGTAACGCTGAGCATACACGAGGGAACATTTTGTAACTGAATATATGCGCGTGTAAAATCTTGATATTGGATATCCACGTGTAAATATTTTGCGATTCCATTCTTTCCACACTGCCTGCATGGCTTACCGATAATAACTTTATTTGGCGTTACTGTAAGAATAGGTCTGGCAATATCAAAACGTGCCAAGACAGCTTACACGATACAAGTCCGAGGAACGGAAGTCACGCGAGAAGACGGTGTTAATGGTAGATAGTTATTTTTATGTGTTTTATTATACGCGATTATTTTATTCCATTAAAAAGTAGGACATGGTTTGATATCAATTACATGGTAAAACTCCCTTAATGCCAAATACAGCTAGGCCTCGTTAATCCAAGCATTACTAATCCGGTGGTCCCAATATTGACCATTTTTGCAAAATATTGTCTCGTCCATTCAGCTGTCTAACAATGTAATAACACTTTTGCCGGGAACTGCGGTGGTTAGATTATCGAGGGTGTAATATGTGATAAATTGCCAATGCCTCCAAATCTATATAATTCATTTCAAACGACAAAGTAATTCACCATTATTATGCGAACACTCGAAAGACTTCAGGGTATTGATAGGTTTATGTTTTTAAACAACATGTATTATAAATTTAATATTATTTTATAAGTTAGTAATAAATATAAAAGAAAAATCAATTTAAATGCAGAAAACTGCCGTCCCATTTGATGGATAAACCAGTGAATGACCTTTCACGTTCAATGTAAATTGAATATTCTTGTATATGTTATAATCTATAGTGACTAGTGACTGTATTGAATCGTAATTCGTGTCAATTCGTATGATGTTAATGACATTACAGGTATACATTATATATAGATAAAAGGTCGTCAATACCGGAGTTATTCACACCTTAATTCAACAGGTGTAATATATACCCTTGTGGTGTTTAGGGACGGCTTGGAAGACTTTGGTTTATATCGACAAACCGTATCTGCCTAACTAGCTTGGCGTATACATCAGGTACTAAACGAATATCTATATACCGAACTGTTCCTTTAAAGAAGAAAACGTTTATAAAGATTAAGTTAATACCCAAGTCAATTTGCTTTTTCACGTCAAGCTGACATCACTTAAACTATGTACTTGGTGTCCCTGTAAAAGGCAACATAATTATATGGCATGGTGTCATTTACAAAATTAATAAGTATCTGTTACAAAATTAATCGGAAAACTTGTATCGAAGTGTTACACCCTTAGTTCGAGAGGATTTGGTAGAATACCACGCATCTATCAGGTGTGACATTGGGCCGGTCATTCCAATTCTATGTCGTGTTGTGTGGCGCTGCTACATCAAAGCACAAGTGTGGAAAAACGATGTCTAAAATTAGTACAGACGTATTTCACATACTTATTTAACAATTAAAAGTAGTACGTAAATTCTCGATGAAAAAATGTCATTCAAAAACAGAAAAATTAAATAAAAAAAGAATAATAGCTACTAAGATGTTCTAAAACAAATCCGATAACCTAGCGTGAAGGGTACTCATGAGATATGCAAGTCAGTTAAGCAACGTTTTAAACCCTTAAGACATCCCTGCAGGTGGGGGATCGGGAAAAGAATACACCTGCTGTTACCCACTTCATGTATCGTAGGAAGCAACTAATGTGGGAACCCCCTGCAGAATTGGGGATTTGCTCTGATGTTCTCTGTTTGGGACACAAAAGCGATCAAAATAAATCAGCTGCGCCCATTGCAATATTTGATATCTTTATCTTTCTTTCTACTTCTTGATACCTTTTAATTTCTAGTGCCTCGCTGGGTGACACCTCTCTTTTGGCTTGAATGTTGAGCGTTCGCCCAGGTGTGGAAGGCAACGGGTTCTGTCCCCAGGCCGGGACATACCAAAGTCCTTCAAAATGGTAGCTGATATTACCTGCTTAACGTTCAGCATTTAGGGAAATGGCAAGAACTGGTTCACCCGTTGTTAGTATAATGTGACCGGGCGGAATATTGTACTGGGTGCTTTCGGCATGGCATTTCAGTGTGCTAACACTATAAAATCGGCATCAGATCCGCGCTTACACAAGGAGCCATGCACACCAACATACCCTGTTTCCTGCATAAAAACACGCAAGGAGGCACGTCCTTAAATGACCTTAGCTGTTAATAGGACGTTAAACAAAATTAAACCAAACCAAACCAAGAACCCAAAGTACAAAATGATAATGATAGCACAAAAAAACGTACTTTTAACTGAAAATTACACACAAATTACACAAATATTAAAGACATTCATAACAAATGGGGACTGTTTAACGTGTTGCGCTACTCATATATTGTAAAATCGTGTGGCTATGCGAAAACGTATATTTATGTGACCATTTTATACGTCTTAGATGAATTATATATTTTATACAATATAATAAATAAATAATGTATTGACTACAAGATGTTTAGTTCGTCGGATCTGGATCCGGATCCGGCTTTTTAATTAGGATTGGTGATGTCTTTCCGTTTGTTTATGAATTTTTGCAAGTTCTTTTGTTTCTTTCCGTTTGTTTCGAAGTCCCCGCAATTCCCGTTTTAGTCTTTTAGTATCGAATCCTAGCTTTACTTTGTCTTTTTGTGTTTGTGCTTTGTTCTTTTAATATCTGAAAAAAAAATTAAAAAAATATGTAATCAATATTAAATACGCTTGATGTCTGTTGTAGGTTTATCAGCCAGTTGCCCCTCCACGCCGTTGGGGCGGGGGTACTGTGTGACAACATTCCAGGACTGGTGGGCAAACAGCGGCGCATGTGCAGAGAGCACCCTAGGCTGATGGTCAGTTTAGGGGAGGGAGCACGTATGGGAGTAAAAGAGTGTCAAAACCAGTTCCGGTACCACAGATGGAATTGTTCTACACTTGACCGGGATGCGTCTGTCTTCGGCAAAATCATGTTGAAAGGTAGGTTATCAGTAATGATACACCATTACTTTCAAATGTTTAATTTCTTTCTCTTTGTTTGTCGCCTTACTATCGTAACGAAAAATAACGGACAGTTAGATCTCAGTGGCGCTCTGGAAAGAGCTCTGACAGATTTTTACTCTCGTACCGGAAGCAGTTCCAGGACATCCATTGAATTGTACTCTTATAGACCCACTTTTAATTCTCCTAATGCTAAATTACTGATGCACTAAATACCGTTCTCTATGTACATACAGACTCTTTTGAGTTCAAATTTAGTTTTTTACTGTTGACATATGAACAAGTCTGACTTAAACACCTCAAGGCTCAAAAACTGACTCATAACGAAATGCAAATTTATCTTAATAGCCTAGGCCGCCCCTTTTCATCAAATGCACTAAATAAGCTTGGGTGTAATAATTAACAGACAATTACTACATAATTCAAAGCACGATGTATTAATTCGGTTTCTTTTTCATTCATAATAATCATTTGTACAGTTACAGAATTGGCAAAACTTTCATTCACGTTCGTACTAAGTCACTTACTAAAACCATTACCTCTCCTGCTTGAGTCACCATGACAGTGCCGTTGGCCGAGTATCGGTGTTTCCTGGTTATTTGACGAACTCTCTTTACTGCGTCATCTAGTGCTCCAATTTATGATGAAGAAAACTAATTTGTAAGCATATGAGACTGTTTATAACATTCGTTAAAACACAAGAAATAGTCATAGCTTCAAACAGAGATAATTGTCTAAAGAAGTGAACTTCAAGTGCAATTAATTCTAGCAGGATTACGAGCTTTATGAGGAGTAATTTTTATCTTCGTGTATTAATCCGTCTAACCAGGGACGCTCCCTCCCTATATTTAATCTCCTCCATTCCTCCCCATCCCTTCCTAGTCTAATCTCCTCCATTCCTCCTCATCCCTCCTAACGTATGAACTTCTTCACCTTATCCCGTCGTGACAAACTCACGCGTTCAGATGTAAGAGATAAAATGTAGTATAAGTTGAAGAGGCCTTTAATCTATTAGCAGTCATATCAGTAACAGTTTTTGATGTGTGTTTCATAAGATTAAATGACAAGTGCTAAACAGGAAAATATAAAAATGAATAATTGCATTGTTAAGATAATGCTTAATCATCGTTTAACCATTTATATTCATTTTTTTAAATTAGACTTCTTTGTCTAATAATCTTCTTTCCTGTTAAAAGGTACAGTTGTGAGCGAACATTATCGTGGAATCAGACAAAAAAAAATTCTGATTGATATACACTAGCAGGCTTTTGTAAAACAATAAAAGACAATCTAAAATTCGTCAAAACTAGGAAGGAAAAGTACGGGTGTTTAGCAAGCTATTAAGACGGTTTGGTGGTTTTATAACGTAAACTCACAATCCCTCATCAAAACATGGCAGCGGACATTTTTACAGTGAGTAATATAGTTCCGTTTCCGATCAGCAGTTTTCAAGATATTGTCATGCGTAGTTAAGACAAAACTGTCAGAACATCACAAAAACACCGGACCTACTCGGTAGAAATTTGGCACAAGATTCCAGTGAAGTCTAGAAATATCTTTATGAGGCGCGATTTATGGAAGAAAATTGTGGAGTGTGGCACTTTAGACGCGGATGGTGTCGACGTCACAGTTTCAACGAGCTTATCTGATTGGGTAGATGATATAATTGTCACTGGAGGAGATCTTTAGGGGGTCCCAGCAGGCCCGATTGCACTAGCCAGGTGGCATACAGCTTACACCCCACAACAACACTGTCATTGTCCACCACAGTCAAAGTGCCTGCAAGCCCCACGAAGTCAAAACCATGCAATCGCACGTAAATCACGTGGCGATATCAGAAAAACGCTAGATCCTTTTATGATATTTTGACACACAAGCAGTAAATCGCGACTACCAGCACTGCATATGTTTTATATTTATTAAAACTATTCTGTTGTTATTGATTCATAAAACGACTGCTTCCTTTTCCTTACCTGTGTGACCGACTGTCCTCAGTTTTAACATACTATCAGCTGTTTTGGTCAGTTTGTTACTCAGAAGCTGGTTGTAAATATCAGATATTTTAATGGTGAATTATTCAAAGCTGACTTCAAATGATTGATATCAAGCAAACACAAAACTTACTATAAAGCTAGGGTTTCCAACCGAAGAATGAACAGCTGTCAGTATTTCCTTCAACCACCCTAGTTTGTAGAATGTGGAATTTCTTGTTAGTTAAAAACTGTTCTAGTCCGTTGGGTACCAGCCATCATTATTGAATATGATGGCAGAGGTCATGACGGGTGTCACATGTGATTCGTGAAACGTTCCCCTGCCGGTGCCGGTGATGTTTGGTAGCGGCGAAGTATTATCTTTATTTATGCTTGTATCAAACGAGGTAACATCAACTCATTTCAGGAGCTGTCGTCCTATGATAGTTTGACGTCGTGTGTTTGACTACTCTTTATGTAATAACGGCAAGCCTACTTCGTGTCTGTGATGAAGGTCGAGAACAATTTTTACAGCATACATTGCATGCGAGTACTGCAAACTGCTCAACGCACTTGCTAACTGTCGAGTTATAACAGGAGAACAGGTATAAACGCTTCCCTTAGAAGTTTAAAGAAGCTGATAAGTGGCCAGTAACATACACAACTTATCATGGTATAACCTCACTAGTTGTTACAAAGCCATGATTGACCATAGACGTTATGGTCATAAATCGGCATTTCTTTATACTACATATTTGGCAGCTTCGCTAATTGCGTTTGCGTCACAATTGCGACTTTGAGTCTAAGAAAGCGGTCATATCTTATTATTATCTTATCCGTCACATGATGTTTCATTTCATATCGATGTTAATGAGACCTGATGGCGTCACTGTATATTTGATATACAGATTGATTATATCTTCTTTATTCACCATTACGAAAAATCCATCAACATAGACGTCATCTTGATATGAGTCAACGAAAAGGATGCTTTACATTTGTATTTTAATACGAAGATACATTACATACAGTTTGATCAAAAATAAGAATGCGAAAAATTAGGAAACGAAATCGACGTTTGAATGTTTGTATTACTAAATCAATTATATAACTGCCACAACAGAATTATTTTCAAGAGTTGTGCAATTTCAAAAACATTTTGTTCCAAATCGTGTATAAGACAGATAAACAACTATAGTGAAACCAGTATAACATACCCTGATAAATTCGATACCGTCTCTACTAACAGTTGTTTGGATTAAAGGATGCATCAGTGAAATCTGACAACGTTTGTTCAAAATAATATCGTTCATGATATTTAATTCCGTTACATATGCTCATCTTAAGGGTTTATACGCGGGATTGTGGTGTTAACAGCACGCTGTTTGATAAGTAGTAAGTCTAGTGGAGAGGCCCAATATCTATGGAAAAGATTTTTATATGAAACGTAATGAATCCCGACCTATTTCGTGTAGTAAGATTGGATCATGGCGGCGCTTGTTACTACTCCCGGTGATTAATCTATCCGCTGTATCACGGAAACATAGGATAACTACAATTTTAATAATCCGGACTGGTGATCGGGGAATTATCCCGACCATTTTGATAATGATACGATAGTACATACTTCAAAGGCAAACAATAGGCAGCTGGCATGGGTATACGCACGTGCATTACCCGTACAGACAGGGCGGTCACTGATTAAGGGAAGCCGGTCCTACAGATTGATAACTACACCAAACTTACTACCAGACATACTACGAAAACACATGATCGTTTATGTAAATAAAATAAACAGGTTTCTTGTTGGTAATTTGTACCAAAGATCTGTTTTGGTTATTCATTTGCAGAAAAACGTTAAGAGTGGTATTTCATTGCTCATCGTTATAAATAGCTTGTAAATATTTCTTGCTTTTTACATCAAACAAAACAGCTGTACTCGATGTTACAACAGAAAAGTCCACTTTAACATTTTCTGATCTCATTAGGGAACAGTTTCAACTGTAAAGACGAATAATCATCAGAAATTCAAAGTAAGGAGGTACCTTTGTATTGTCTTGTTGATTCAATGGAGACAACCGAACAAGGCAAACATTCACTGTACTATTTCACCATTTTTTATACATTCAGTAGTCTTCGGAGGTACTAACAAATCGATACTTTTTTCATTCACGTGTTGCTCTCTACAACATTATGATACTGAAATTACTTATGGCAATACTTATGACCCATAAACTGCTTTTGTAATTGATAAGCAAAAATTTGTATGAAGATTATGGTTGTTTCTTTTTTCAAAAGTGGTAATAATTCAAAATGAGGATACAGTTTGCAGTGTTGTCAGTAGAATACGTATGATACAACGGTAATGTAGGAAATAGAAATTGTTTGCCCTCTGAGAAGGTATTTAACTTAACTACACTATTATAGGAAATACAAATAGTGTTTCCCCTGTGAGAAGGTATTTAACTTTCCCACCTTGGCGGGTAGGTGTTATAAACCCCCTTACAAGTATCATACTGTCGACAATACCCAGGCTAAACCTTCCCGTATTGTAAATCTCTTATCATCTAACTACGAACATGTTACAAAATTGGGACATTAATTGACTACACAAATATATCGTTAAATGTTTGTCCACCACTTGCTAGCACCCCACCTGTATTTGTGATGCATTTGTCTCTATATAAAGACAGCTTTACCTTAACACCTGGCTGTGAAATAAACACCATTCGGATACAATTACACCCACAATATAGCGCTTTCATAGAGGACTGTGTCGATCATTTAACGTATATATGTGACAATATACTTCAATATCTGTATTCTGACAATAGTTCTTCAACACGTTAAACATTTCTGCTAAGTTTTCAAATAAATCTTAATGCGACATTTCACTTTCGATTTCGATGCCAAACCGCAACATCCGTTGCCATTCCCTGGGTTCGGTATTTAAATTGTTCATGTCCACGACTTTTTCCAATCGAACAGATTTCTAAACCAATTACAGGTATTACAATGTATCCTTAAGGTGTTATTACAGGAAAGTGGTGTCCTCAATAGGCCGATAAAGATTTGACAAAACACTGCTGAACGTCAAGTCCTCCATGTTGGTTTATCCCTGGTCAGCCATTGTATTCTAGCCTTATGAGTAACACAGTCAGACTAGTGTTATCGTATCCACACTAGTCGAACAATACCAGAGGACATATCCGTAATCCCGTTATCGTCAATATTTAATTTCACTAAAATGTTTTACACAAACATTTATACAAAACTATGTTAAGAAAAATTTAAAGCATTTTTGAAAACCTACTGACAATCAGATTAACGGATCTTCAGATTTTCTTTGTGTTACCTATGACATATAGCTTGAGGTAACGCATTCGTTTTGACATACTTTGAGCATTTTTGGAGTTAGTTCTTGCTTGATATTACTGGTATGGCCACGGATGTAATGACTGTTTTATGTAGGCGAGGGTCGGGCTGGACGGGTCGTCATATTGTTTCCTTCAGGCACATTGTCAAATTGTTAATTCACCCATTACATAAAAGCATTTTTCACTTACGTGTACTTAGAAGACTTTCTGTACAGTTTAAACAGGTGTTAATGCTGTAAGTTATAAAACAAAGGAACCAGTGACCGTATTTCTGTGACAACATGTAAACATGTGCATACTTGATGATACGGTCTTCTCTTCCCTGTTGTTTTCCTGTTAAGTATTGATTCATATATATATATATATTTTTAATCTATATTAATCAAGAACAAATTTGCGATATTTTTCCATATTTTTATGCTTTTAAATAAATTCTTCTTTTCTATAATACTTTCAATGAATTAACCACGCCTATGCAAATTGCTTATTTGGGATAACAAAAAGGAAAACTGTGTTTGTGTGAGAAAATTACGTCGTTTTCTCAAAAATTGATGACGTTACTCTCACAATCAAATGACGTAACAATCAATACCTGCTCACAAGGGCAGATAACTCTGCAATACGGAATATTTTAGTACAAATATACAAGAAGATAAGGAGTAATGGCCAGGGAGTCAAACGAAGGCAATAGTCGTGGGGCCATATAAGGCGAAAGGAATAGTTGACAGGGGGTCAAATAAGTCAAAATGTATAGTAGTCAGGGGGTCAAACAAGTAGTAATGGTCATGGGGTCAAATAAGACAAAATGTATAGTGGACAGGCGGTCAAACAAGGAGTAATGGTCATGGGGTCAAATAAGGCGATATGTATAGTAGACAGGCGGTCAAACAAGGAGTAATGGTCATGGGGTCAAATAAGTCAAAATGTATAGTAGACAGGCGGTCAAACAAGGAGTAATGGTCATGGGGTCATAGTTTACAATAGTGCCATGACGATTCTAGTAACGAGCTTTTGGCTGATGAAGTAGTGGATACTGCTTTGCTATATTTTTTCAGTGTATTGATACATAAGAAGTATAAGATTTAGTATATCATTCTGTTAAAAAATAAATATGTACTAGGCAATTCTGTTTTAAATCTATAAACAAATTTTACTTATACTGTTTTGTTACCAGGCTGTTGAGATGTACAGTTAATTGCATTCATTGTATGTTCATGTTTCGTTGTGTTATAATTTATCTGGTATACTAGCACTACAAAGTGTTAAAAGGAAAATTGAAAAAACAAATGTGCCACATAGTATCACCACAAAGTTAGAAATAAGCAGAAAACAACATTGCTCATCTCGACCCTTTCTTCTATGTTCTCTGCAACGGGGACAATGGAGAGTCTGACATATTTCTGTTGTCCTCACAGTTGCTATCCTTTTCCCTATTGTCTCCCTTTGCAATCGTCGTTAGTAGTCATATGATGATAATGTTACACCCATCTGTTTTTGATTGATTGACACATATTGTAATGCTAATTATTTCTATATATAGGTACACGTGAGGCTTCGTTCGTGTATTCCATATCATCAGCCGGTGTCGTTCATGCCATCACACGCGCGTGCAGCAAGGGGGAGCTGAACCAGTGTGGTTGTGACCCCAACAAAAGTGGCCACAGCGCAGACCGGAAGGGTCCCTTCGAGTGGGGCGGATGTAGTGACAACGTCCGGTGGGGGAGTTACTTCTCCCGGATGTTCATCGACGCCAGGGAAAAGAAAATCAAAGATTCCCGTGCTTTGATGAATCTCCATAACAACCGATCCGGACGACGGGTAAGAAAAATAAAACAAGGCAAAGACAATTAGGAAACATGTTTTTTTTAATGTTTATCCACACGGCATATGAAAGAGGGTCAATTATATTTAAGATCTTAACTGAGTTTCCATTTTAAACATGATTTATGATTTCGCGCGTCTTGGTCCCTACATGTTTCAATGTCATTCTTGCTTGAAAACATAAATTAACTCATCTTGGTTCTATATCTATTGTTTCAATTCCGATGACGTCACAATAGGAAATAATACCTGCCTTCATACGCAAAAACACGACATGGTGGTAATCACCAAATAAGATTGCAGTCAGGTGGATTTCATTGTTTACACTGTCATTCTATCAGGGAGGCTCAAGTCACAAATTTAATAACACAGTTCGAAATGTATGTGTACTCTTATTTTAAAATATGGAATCTGAAATAAAAAGAAAACAATAAGCGAAGGTAAATCATTTTCCCCTATCTAGTTAAAGTAAAAACGATAGTCTACGGAATGCGTCCGAATATATCGACACCGGAGCATTCCGTCCAACAAAAACGTCTCGCTTTGACAGAATTCAATTACACGGAACAATACTAATCCGCCTCCTATTGACCTACCCTTCAACACACCTACCCACTTCAATAGATGTCGTGTCCGTACTGTTTTCTTTACTGTGTAATCCATCTTCCCTGATATCATAATATACGTTTCATGCATGCCCCTGGCCCGTCTCGCCAGTTCAGCCTAATTTGTAGGCCATTTATGTCATATTACCATGACCCGTAATACTAAAGTGAAATAATTTCATCTATGATTCAATATTTTGGGTTGTTTCTATTTTTAGTGATAAAGTAACGTCATCACACTTAAGAATAATAAACAGTTGATTACCATTGCCCACATTATCTTACACACATCAAAGAATTACCATTTGTTTTCTTAATCGGTAACAGTTTTTAAGTACTGACTATCTTTATCTGTCTTCGGGATAAAAACCAGAGCTAACCAGTTCTAACTGGAAGTGGTTTAATCAGGAAAAAAACGGAAATTGAGACATTTTCGTCCTTTTGTTATAATATGATTGCCATACTCTAATACACGGCGACATTATGTCTGCCACCTACGACATAAAATGTTTGCTTTTATTTTTGCCTTTAATTGTTCTTTACATGTTTATTTTTTTTGTCTGAAAACCTAACTGATACTTATACTGCATTAACTTGCCGACATCGAGGACGGAATAGTGACGTCCTGTTACCATGGCGTTAAAAGAGGCTTTAACATTCGGAACCCATTCCTGTTTTATTCGTCGAATTTATAAGTGGGTTTGGACTATTATATCTAGTCACAAGGAAGTTCCGTATAATAGCGTACGATAACGTTATTGTTTTGCTGCTTGTGCGAAATGGACGCTACATTGCTGAATTTGGGAACCTTCTGCTTTCTCTCTTTACTGTTAAGTCTATTGACACAAATCGTTCGTTTGTACTTTGTATTATAACTTGGGCCTGCTTGATATGTCTTATTGTTGTTCTGTTAAAATATGATGAATGAAATATTATATTTTCTGACTGGGTAAGTGACAAACATGACAGCAACATATATTGTCTCCTTTCAGGCGGTGAAGCGGTTCATGAAGCTAGAGTGTAAGTGTCATGGCGTCAGCGGCGCGTGCACGGTCCGCACGTGCTGGCTGGCCATGCAACAGTTTAAGCGTGTTGGAGAATATCTAAAAATGAAATACAACGGGGCCACACAGGTGATGATCAATCAAGAAGGAAGTGGACTTATTGTAGCTAACCGGAACCACAAACGCCCGACCCGGAAGGACCTGGTATACCTAGAGGAGTCCCCAGATTATTGTTTTACAGACTCCGGCATGGGTAAGTTGTCACCAATAAAATACTCAAATAGAAAACATTTACAACCTAATATATATATCTCGCCAATTGAGATTATTCGCGCATACGATCGATAATTTTCAATAAACATAACGAAATGTCGACAATCCATTTTCGTCTGGATTTATTACAGAATGTCCATACAGACAACAGCATCAAACAACAACATCAAACAACATCATCAAACAACATCATTATAGTTTTCATGCTTGTTTATTTTGTGCCAATTTTGTACAAGACCCTGCTGTATACGTTATATCCGCGAGGGGATCACAAAAATGGACCTGCTTAGTTTCGATACCTCACATTATGCATCTGAAGTAGTTTGCAACAAACAAGAAAAAATGTGAACATAAATCAAGACTCAATTTGCCGCGGAGCTAGTGTTTCCGGTTTTGGCACGTTGGCAGACGACACTTTTGAAGGATGTAGAATCAATGGAGGTGATGCACCATGATAAAAAAAATATATCTGAAAAAAACTCCAGACAAAGATTGAAAGATCACGAGAAAAAAAGACACTTTGCATTTTAATCATAAATCGTCTAGATCGTTTCGATACAAAATACACCTTAACCAAGCGATAGGGTTTCTTCCTGGTCTGTTTAATGATAGCGTATGAGATTGGTTGAAATTTTAAACAAACATCAGAAAAAAGTAGACATCCTTGTCCTTGTGTTCACACTCTATTCTATCGCCTCTTTACAAGACTTATACAAACTATCGGTTTCACTATCGCGGGTACGCTGGCGGACATTGATGAAATTATGCAGCATCATGGGTAATTTGATCGTAGCTCAAGGATTTGTAATTCTTGCAGGGTTATTTTTAAGACGTCCGTTACTAAACTTGATTGACATTTTAACACTTGCCATTGAAAAATATCCATTTTTACTCCTTTCAGCTACAAATTTAAATTAGGCGAATCTCTTAACTTCTCAAATAGCCTCGGAGCTACTTTTAA
Organism: Mizuhopecten yessoensis; assembly: GCF_002113885.1. NCBI lineage: Eukaryota > Metazoa > Mollusca > Bivalvia > Pectinida > Pectinidae > Mizuhopecten > Mizuhopecten yessoensis. The sequence continues at coordinate 643,778 of NW_018403833.1, read as the reverse complement.
CACAGTTATCATGTATCCTTGATTACACCATGTTACGCATGTGTGGTATAAATATAAATGATTAAGCGGTACCTAATTTTGTTTTACATAAAACTAAAAGGTCATGAAGAAATTAGGTCTCTCATGATTGTATATATTGGTCTATTATCTGTGTTATAGAATAAAGATTCAAGATACCTTTAAGGTAGCTGGTGGTTCACGTTTGGTTTACACAACTGCATGTGTTATTATTAAAAAAAAATACGCTTTAAGTCTACATGCTATCAATTTCTCGTTTTGAGAAAGATCAATTTTGCGTTATTAGTTCCATAAAATAATTACTACCGTTGACTGAAATATCACCCTCCCTTTGAAAAACAATAACATTCATTATTATTCTTTTTATTAAATTGATCTACATACAATGTTTATTGTCTTGGTAAAACATCTGCATTTGTCCAGTACATAATATAACGAGAGATGAATATTTGAGAGTAAAGTTATCGGTCAAACTGAGTGAAATAAAGGGGAACATTTCTAATAGGTGGTACGAGAAATCCTCAGTCACAGCAGTTAATAAAACAGTCCGTGTGTTTGTTTGGTAGCTAAATACAGTTATATCAAGAATGACTTTTTGTATTATTTGTTAAATAAAATATTCGCTTCTGACAAATATGAAATATAACAAATATATGGAACAAATTGTTTCATACTTTTAGTAATTGTTTACTTAAGATAACTCTATGTTACAATATTTTGTCTACGTGTTGCTGTTTACTGCTGTGAAAGTATTTATTTATTATGCCGGTTGTCATGAATAATTTTGTTTCATTATCATATTGTAAATGTCCCCATAGCGAAACAAGGATTATATTAATAGGACATTAAGCAAAAGAAACTAAAGCTTATACAGTAACAAACTTCCTCAAAGATTCGGAAGCGCTCACCAACACTCAATTTAAACGTTTTCAACGTTTTCGAGGGGCAACATTACTGTTGTTGAAAATTGTTTATCAGCTAAAAGTTTTTTTTCTTCCCGGTTATTTAAATACCAGCAGTTTAGACAAATGGCAAATATAGCTTTTAACAAACATAACATTGGTCGAAATATGTTAATTCTCCATTCCATAGATACGCATTTGAAATAAAACCATTTCAATTTGTAATTTATAAGGGAATTGACCTCTTCAGGGGAAATAATTCGAATATCAGAAATTACGTTTGGACATTGTTTTTCTTTTCTAGAGCTGTACACCATTATATATGTTTTACGAGGGAAAATTCTCACAGACAGATTACTTTCCCGTAACTTACGTTTCAAAAGTTAGTTTTTATATAATAAAAACATCAAATAAACCCTGATTTATAACTAATCGTAGCAATGTACGAGACAGATTCCATTATTACCATCAGATAGGAATGACGTATTGACAATAAGATAAAAAACGAATGTCGTAAACTTCGGTTGCGGACAGAAACAATATGTTTAAATATAATAATATCAGTAGCCTCGTTATTATCGGAATGTTTGGGGTTTTCCTCAGCCAGTCTACCAAAGTTCTGCCTATCGAATTACAACCTAGGAAATTCGGAGAGAGAAATTGATTTGTGGTTCGATTCAGAATCCTCATAAAAAATGCCAGTAATAAATAAACATGAAATATATTTTCTGTTTCAAAACTGTCAATACAATGGATGGTACAGTCAAGCATGCTTAATATACAACCTCTATTAAAATGCTACATATATTCAAAGAACACTTTCACTTTTTTTTTTATCTTACCTGAACCTGTATTACGGGACCATCTGCAATAACAAACAAAAATCATTATAATACAAAAATTGATAACAAAATAAATAAATAGATAAATAAAATGAATATATGAATAAAAATAATCGATTCTTTTGTTTTGATTCTTCTTCGTTTTCCTAGTTTGTATCGCCACAGTCAGTACATCCCTATTAAAAATAGACAGATGTATGATTGAAAAATTAAAAAGTAAACAAACTAAATCTGCAAAGAAAGTGCATCATTTGACGGGTTATTTCCCGCAGGTTCTTGCCACGGTATAAACCACACCGGTTAACGACTGTCACAACTCAGCTTAACAACCTAATCACTAGGTGTGAAATATCACACTTTTGTTTTAAAAAGCAACATGCCATCGACAAAGAAAATATTTCCATTACTTACACGAATCAGATATATGATAATATACCTGTTTGAAAACACCTGTTATGTTCGACGTTCTTACTGGCTGGATGGTTTCACTCACAAACCACGATTCTAACGAAAAAACCCTACTTAGCTTGAAGCTCATCGGAGATAATAAAAGACAGCACGAGATCAATTTCATTTAGCTTCTAATAACATACACCATTTTATGACTGCCAAACATTCCGCCTTCCACACGGACACAACACAAAACGTTCATGCGCGTGATTCTGACAACATATTGAGCACGTGTACATACAGGAGAGTGGTCCTAAAAATTATATTTATATCTTATATAGTGCCCAATTACCTTCTTTCTATATCTTCTTTTTTAAGGTTCAGTTTAAATAATATTTTAGCTAACAGGATAACATAGGCAATCAATTCAAGTCAATGTTGTTTAATTTCAGTGTCATATATCACACATTACAATGGTATATTATGTAGGTATACAGTTTCACAGCCAAAAACATGAATGGAAAATGGACAGAATCATAAACCTGTACAAGTGGAGAAATAATACTATCTATCGTATATGTCCTGAGGTTTCCAACCGTGACTTCTACCAAGGAAACATTGGAGAGTCTAAAAATTGATCTGCTTCCCCTATCAAAACACTGTTCTATTCAACATAATGGCAATCAATTTGAAGGGAAATAAGTTGTTTTGACATAGTTTGTAGCGTTTGGCAGTATACATTGATACAAAAGTAAAACCAAGCAGCACACATTATTTCTTTTGCCAATGCAGTGTTAGAATCTAATGGAAAATAAGGTATTCTACACCGTAACCTAAAAAATCAACATCTGGTAATTTGAACAATAATTTAATATCCCATAAGTTTATGTAAATTCTAAAGTAGGAGTTAAATAAATTAAGAACGTCTGGTGTCTTGTTCTCGGATGATACTGAAACATATTATCAATAATTTTAAACAATCGAACAGAGTAAAATTAGACCAGAAACAGAGGGTAGTTTGAGACGGAATACCAGAAAGCATAAGTTGGTATCCCAAAGGAATAGCCTTAAATTCGAGTCCTGCGTGAGGTCTTCGAGAGTTAGAATCTTTAATATAGAAGATATAATATTTCAAACTAGTCTGCATCGGATCGATGCTTTGTAACGACGAGTTATGCTCTGTCTCTCTGTTTGTGTACGTCTTTCAGCTGTGCTACTGTCTGTGTGTTAACGTTAGTTACCCTCGACCAGCTATCGTGATGTACCAGCCTTCATGAATCCATACCATTGTATGAATATAGCTGGATGTTCATGTTTGAGTTCCATGGATTCCTTAAACACTGTTCTAGGTTTTTACAATAGTTATTAAGTACGTCTGCATATGTATTGTTTTCAGTACCATTAACTGTTACTAATATTTCTCTCACCTCAGACAGTGATATCCCACTTCATACCCCATGCTAGATTTTTCTATCTCTTCCGATCTAACTTGTACCTTTACGTGACATTTCGTGGAATTTTTACACTGTGATGTATTCATCCGCGTGTTAACTGCTTAAAATGACAATTTGCATTATAAATGTTCTTTTTTGTCATTATATTTATAGTTTTGATGTTGTTAGATATTTAATGTTGTAGAGAAAATAAAATCTACACTGTGAAATACGTTGTAATCTATGTAAGGACGGACTACATTTTTACGCGGAAGCATTCAAATGTAGCTTAAGTAGTGAAGAGGCCCAATGCGGGATACTTGAAGTTTTTAGCAAAATTGAATAGGGTTTTTTTCGAGCTAAAAGGTGCGAGAAAAAAAATCAATTACCGGTAACTGAGAAAGATCGGGTTACCTCAGTCTCGGGCTAAGATTCTGTAACATCCCAACCTCGGCTTACGCCTTGGTTGGGATTTTGTTACAGAATCTTAACCTTCGACTGAGATAACCCAATCTCGCTCAGTAATAGATTTTATTAATCTCGTTACATAGCTGTTATAGAACAATTTAAGTACATTGCTTCCTATTTAAATTGTAGATGATAAAGTCGTATCAATTGTGTAACCAGATAATATCTGGAATTACAATAGCTGTAGTCCTTATTGTAGCAAGCTAGTTTTTTTAGTTGGTCGTTTGTTCTAAAAAAATTTTATACCTGCCTATTTTATATGATATTTAATATGATTTTATTATTTATATATTGAGATAATTTTATAAGCATTCTTGCTTGCTATCGTTTCAGGGTCATTCGGTACGGCTGGGCGAGCTTGTAACAAGACGTCGATGGGGACGGACGGATGTGACATCATGTGTTGTGGGCGTGGCTATGACACAAAAACCGCCATCTTGGTTGAGAAATGCGAGTGTAAATTTCACTGGTGTTGCCACGTGAAATGTAAGGAATGTCGACGTTGGGTTGATATTCATACGTGTAAAGGGCCAAATCCCGTTATATCTCGTCCTGCACACAGTCGCTCATGGCGCCGATACAAATAACTACTTCCGGTCTGTGACTTCCTGTTTATGAAAACTTTTGGAGTTGTGCAGTTATATGTTCTAGAAATGACTGACTTATAAAGGTTAGTCTTCTTTTGTTCATCAAACTCTCGACGTGAAATGTAAGGAATGTCGACCCAACAAAATGTCAGTGGATGGTGATCTCTGATTGGTTGAGATAATTTACATTGGCAAACCAGTGGGGCGATTTTCGAACCGGATTTCCATGGAATGTGTATTTGTTACATTCAGGACCAATAGACACGGATCATATTTAAAAATGATACCCTATAGGTTGTTTTTTCTCTCGCCTATGCGTGTCTTAGGTGAACCTGTCCACACCTGTTATCGTTTCTGATAATACCATTTTATGTTTTAAGTGTAAAAATATCGTTAATGGGATTTTTCATTTATCCATTTACAACGAAATTTCGTACTTTTATACAAAAAGTAACATGTGAACTATTTCACATGATAGATGATCTAGTTTAAGGTAAACAGTGAAGAAATTAATGTAAATAGATATAAATATATTACGGTGTCAGAGAAAAGAATTAGCAAAATTTACTGAAGTTATAGTTTTGTACCTCATTGGTCATATCGACCTCATCCATTATTTATTTCCATTGTTGGACTACGTCATTACAACCGAAGAGTGTCACGCGCCCACGTGATGCGTTTAGTTAACGCCCAATTTCCAAGAATCTTATCGAAATCAAAAATTATAATTCCTGATGATTCTATTGATTACGGTTAAATGCATTCGGCCTTTCCAGTCTAAATTCCTGTGATACTGGGAAAAGTAACAAGCTACAAGCTCTGTACAATGTGTACACTCTGATACGTGTTATATTTACTCATTTCGCCGAATTAACTCATATCAGACGAAATCAATGCATGTCAGACGAAGCCGTTGTTTCGTAGTAACTCTTGTCGAACAAAGCCGTCGTTTCGTATTCACTAATTTCGCTTGAAGCCTTCACTTTGGGATGATGCTGTGGTAATATTTACTTGTTAATGTTTATGATTGCATTTTATTCAATACTTTCGGTACAATTTCATGAAAAGCAAGTTCAATCAATTGAACGGAAACACTATAGTTGTCCACGGGACTATAACAATAAAAAGCATCTGTTTCCATTTGGCGATACCTTGTTTGCCGAAGTCATTAGAATGGAATTTTTCCAGATAGTGTAAGGCTGTAAACACTCTTGTTATAATACTTCTAACGGCTAAAATTGCTCCGGCAACTTAAGACGGCATTACTCGGCAGAAAGGGAATATACACAGTGGCAGAATAGATTGTTAAAAAAATATATAAGAACTAAACAAACATAACAAATTATCATTTATCATATACTATAACATAAATCTACATGTTTAAATCTTAGAAAGAACTTAAAATCAAGACTATTGACCATTTTTATTTTGTTCTCTTGTGTTGAGCTGCTGACACTTTTCTTTATTTCAAACATGCTGCTTTATTTTATTTTATTTCACATGACAGTGTGTACATTTCATTCATAATATATATAAATAAATGATAATTTTGACATTTTGCCGGTATTTGTATTAGTATTACACATAAGCTTTCTTATGTTTTTTCCCGTTAATAATTTATTTGGATAGAGCTAAACAAATAAGTGTTTTTTTTTAAAAGTTGGCTCTAAGTTATTTTGTAGCAGTTTAAACGACTACATGTATCTAGCTCTTCTATATATCCCACTCGAAGTCGTACGGCCATTTTCGGGGCCATTTTTCATAAAACATTTCTGACTGTATTGAGATTAGTTTCCATCAAATACAGAAACCTTAATGTCGTCTGCTTTCATCGCGGCCGCCATTTTGTTACTGTAAAACGAAAGACAATTTAAAAAAACACACAAGAAAAAGTGTTGTTCAAAAAAATACAAACGGGATTTCATTTATGTCCTTATACCAAAGTGGAGAAGCAGACTGCATCATCATGTATGTGGCTCAAAGACATTGCCCTGTTAGCATTTATAACTGTGTTTCGTTATTCTGTTCTATCAGGTTAACAAAGCGAAAGCAAGGGAATCTTCCTATGTCTCGTGTTTAACATTCAATTTGGTATTTTCTATTCAAATAAAATACTAGCAGAATAGCAAATTCCGGTGTTGGTACATCTATGCATCGTGATAAAAAAGTACTTTGTCAGCAGATGCCGGCCATTTTTCGACAGAGAGGTATGAACTACCTCTTAAAGACGTGAGAACATATTCCGCATTGTGATATTATTTGTGATTTTGTTTATTTGTTTAATATTTGTATATATTTGATAATAAATTTGCTTGAACGATAAAATGCTTATCTCTGTTTTGTATATGCTCATCATATCGTATAAATACAATATTTTATTCCCAAACTTACGTCTCCATATTTCCTACATAGTTCTACGTATGAAATAATCTCTCATCTTGCCTTTATTTTCACTATGACGTATAAAATATTTATTTATAAACCTGAATCTCCGTATTTCCTACATAGTCGTACTATGAAATAATCTCTCATTTTGCCCGTAATTTCACTATGACGTATAAAATATTTATTTATAAACCTACATCTCCGTATTTCCTACATGGTTGTGTGTTTGAAAAAATCTCTCCTTTTGCCTTTATTATCACCACAACCGATATAATATTTGTTTACAAACTTACGTCTCAGTATCACGTATGAAATAATCTCGTCTTCACACTTCTAGTTACTATGGTGACCTATATACAGATATGTACTTTAGCGATATTGATATTATGCAGATTCTAAAAGTCTGCAACAGATAAGCGCTTTATTCTGCATACCCAGGTTTGCAGTGCATACAATCTTTCCGCATCAGCGTATTACAATTATTGTACGAACAGGAAAATATAGACGAGACCCGAGATGGTGAGCAGAACAATCGTAACTTATAATTCGATATTCATATACAGCAGGATGCATCGCATTACTTTAGGCGACCTTTGACCTTTAAGAATGTAATGTTGCCTGCAGATTTAACGCCTTTTTAACCAGAAACCTGTATGTTCAAGCACATCTATTGCAACTAAAATAATCTACAGTAAAATCTCTATTTAATGCCCCTTGTATGACAGTATAAAATTAAAACTTCGATACAATGCCCCGTATTTGTAATATACAGTAAAACTTCGATATAACGCCCCTCGTTTGAATCTTTACAATATTGCCTCGATATAATGCCCTAATTTGTCACGCTAGTGAAATATCGATTTAACGGTCCTTGTTTGTCACTACAGAAAAAGCCTAGTTAAAACGCCTCTCGTTTCACCATACAGTAAATTCTCGATTTTTGTCCCCTCACGCTGTATGCCATTTCGTGTATTGGCAATATATTTCAAGGTCCCATTTTCCTGTTTTTTTTCTTAACGATTTCTGTATCAGTATCCTTTGATATATCACCAAAAACCTTTTAAGCGCCATTTTTTATGCTTTATATCATGGTTCTAGAATATAAATTCAGGAAATAAGAAACAGTATGCTTCATTTTGTAATATTTTTTTCTTATAGTGAAATGTTTCAATGTTTCGTAAACGTCGGCTCAAATGTCAAGTATCTAATTTGAAAACTTGAATCTTTAATCTCGAAAGTTATTTACAGAATAAAAATGCATAAAAAATGCAAGAAGAAAAAAAAAAGGGAATTCATCTTTTCAAATTTTAGAACGGAGTTCCAATTCTTCCTAATTCCAGCCATGACATATAGACGGCTTCTGCATACCAAATAAATCCGCAACTCTCTTTATCTTAAAACCATGGTTATGATTAATGCTTCAAACTACACAGCTATTTCTGGTGTCTGACAGACTCCCCGTTATTTTTCAGTCTAGCGCAGTGCATATTCATTTATTTTAAAGAGCATGAAATATTCGTCAAATTCGTGTTAAATTCTAATAAAATAAAACAACATCTTGATAATAAATACAAGACCATAAAACCTGGAGATTTAAGAGATAGGAATACTGGCGAAGATAGAGACAATTTGTGGATATTAGGTGTAGAAGTGTAGGTATTACTTCACAGTGTTCGCTACAGGAGGACGATAAAAATAATAAATAACATATTAAAATCACATATTTTAAGAAGCTGTGAATCTACTATTTACTATATCGACCACAGGCTCATAAAACAAGTATTATTTAGACTTAAGGTTATAGCCTACCTTACTGTGCAAGTAAAGCCTCCTGTCCAAAGGCGTTTTATACCAAGGTTTCTGTAAAAGAACATGAAATGAAAGACGATTAAAATTTCATACACTTATGACACGTCTGTACAAGCGCAATACTGCACACATGGATAACAGTGAAGACATTTTACTAGTAGGCAATGCTAATTAATCAATTAAAACATTAAGGGAGATAAATCGGAGACAAATCACAGTCATAATATGAAAGCTAGTGTATATCATCAGGCCGAACCATTGCTCCATTGTGATATCAAGTAACAAATAATAAATAAATAAAATCATAAAGAGACATTCAAAATCAAGGTATGTTTTCAGCCTATCAGGGTTCAGTGGCTCCAAGCCCGTTTATGCATACCTCAAAGTTGGTAACTCAATTTTCAAATTGCCATCTGGAGAAATATATGAAAATTGACTGGTGTTGTTTGAAGAATTAAGTTCTGGGCACATTGTTTATAATGCATCGTGTGATAAATCCGCAATAATAAATACTTATCCACATAACGTCATCAATAAAATATGGATCTGAAAAACGCGCGAAGAACTTCCTGTAGAGTCGCTAATCTCCGTCTTTATCCAAGGTAAAATAATAGAAACATACATTTAGTTACATATAGTTACAATGCCATCAGTTGTCAAACAAAGTTTAAGATATAAATAGACTTGGTAATAGATCGAGGTATATAAATAAATAAATTCCTAAAAAAAGGGAATGAGAATCATGAACTATATTGGCGGTAAGAGAGGTGAAAAATGTAATGGGGCGTTGTATCGAATATTAAATCGTCAACACACATACGAAAAGTAAACAAACCGAATAGACCCAAAAACAGAAAGACATACAAAATTAACCAGTGATAAGCCATATGAAAAGAAAACAACAACAGGAACCGAACAGGTAATAAACAAGGAACGACGAACGACATAGGATCTGGGGGGACACCAAAACAAAGACAACAAAAGGAACAGAACAGGTAATAAACAAGGTACGACGAACGACATAGGATCTGGGGAACAACAAAAGGAACAGAACAGGTAATAAACAAGGTACGACGAACGACACAGGATCTGGGGAGACACCAAAACAAAGACAACAACAGGAACAGAACAGGTAATAAACAAGGTACGACGAACAACATAGGATCTGGAGAGACACCAAAACAAAGACAACAACGGGAACCGAACAGGTAATAAACAAGGTACGACTAACGACATAGGATCTGGGGAGACACCAAAACAAAAACAACAACGGAAACCGAACAGGTAATAAACAAGGGACGACGAACGACATAGAATCTGGGGAGACACCAAAACAAAGACAACAACAGGAACCGAACAGGTAATAAACAAGGTGCGACGAACGACATAGGATCTGGGGAGACACCAAAACAAAGACAACAA
>NW_018403833.1:610180-624333 GCF_002113885.1 Mizuhopecten yessoensis | reverse complement strand
ACATAGGATCTGGGGAGACACCAAAACAAAGACAACAACAGGAACCGAACAGGTAATAAACAAGGTACGACGAACGACATAGGATCTGAGGAGACGCAAAAACAAAAACAACAATAAGAACATAAAAACACAGAACTAAAATGTTGGTTATTAAGGCGTCTGACATTCTGCTTCCACTAGCCTAACACCACTGGGTCTCGGATACGAGGCCTACGTGGGGCAGTCGCCAGGCACTGGCCGTGAGTCGGTGGTTTTTCTCCGAAACTCCGGCTTATCTCCACCACCAAAGCCTGGCACGTCATTAAATGACCATAGCTGTTAATAGGACGTATAACAAATACAACGCAAACCATACCACAACAGAAACCGTGGAAACATCAAAACAAACAAGAATAACACAATGAACCCCCCCCCCCCCCCCCCCCCTAAAAAACCGGGGTCGAAATCAGGAGAACTGTCCTCCACCGCAAGTAGCATCTGTCATTATATCCATATTAATATATAAAACACAAACAATATAGGACGATGTGTAAATATACTTAGTATACACTAAAATACCGGAACACAACTCATTATGACAACCGTTCACATTCCTCAACGTAGATAAACAATTAGATCATATTTGGTAGATAACCCCGACAAATGATATATTAGTCAACAAAAAGCATTTAACGACATCCAGGTAATATTAATGCTGACACTGTAACGAATCAACAACGGCATGTAAACTCTGCGTGCTAAGAACTGGTTATGGAGAAGCGAATCGCTAGAATATGCTATTCAACCGTGGCTTGTAAACTCCGTCGTCTTTTCATTATAATTTGCATCATGAAGCAAATCTTGACCATTCTTAAACCAAGTATCAAGTCCAGTTCTCTACATTTTCATCAAAAGCCATCACTATTCCTCCGTGACATAAACAAAAGGTTTTTACTGATTTTTTGATTGATCATGGTAATAAACTACTATTTCAGAGGGTAAATTCTAAATATGAACATCGTCGGTAGGATATAATTTAAATATTAATTAGATATTGCCATATTTAAACAGCGAGTCTTTCCTCAGTCTCGAACATCGCCTGGCGTCAACTTCCGTTTGGTTTTGAAAGTACGTACGTCTAACAGCCATGACCGAATATACTGGTTCTTGTCATTGTTACCTAATGCTCAACATCAATAGATTTTCAGGTTTAAAGTGGACACCTAGCTTTAGTTGTCTGTATCAGCCTCTTAAAAAGACCAATCACTGACGCCTTATGAACGATAGAGGGTACCGCTCTCATATTTAAATCTTCCACAAAATTCTACAAAAATGTTTCCGACCCGTGTCCTTTTTTACTGGCTAGCAGTGTATTACATTACAAATTACGTCTCATTTTGTCTCGCTTTCCAGTTTGACAGAAAGGACTGATATGCCCCAAAAAATTCATGAGAGATTATTTAAGTCTGAATGTTCAATGTTCTCCAAATCTGTTTGGAGTCGCTACGTGATTATGAAGAATCGTGACGTTTGATGTTTTCCACTTAGTGTCGATAAATGTCTTTGAGAGTTGGGTAAAAAGAATAGAATAATATTTCGCTCAGTCTAAGTATTTGAATCTACTATTCAGAAAGGGTATCTTACGTTGTCTCGAGCGCTTCTCTTTTGCCAATATCATATATACCTACATAAATCTTTGAATTTACGAAAAATGTGGAAAGTTTGAAATGTGTGAAATATCATTGGTATATATTTTGTATGGGTTATACCAGCATAAGTTTAAGATATACGAATGGTAACGCAATTCACGATAACTGACGGATCCTCCTAGTATCTAGTCATACAAATGGTAGCAAACCAGTTTTCCTCCGTTTAAAAACGATTTTATTACTCAAGTACAGACAGGTTATCCGATATTGTATTTGGCATAATTAGATGATTCAGTATAACATCGATATATACATAGCATACCACAAAAGTTTGGTAATATAAATTACCGTTAAATTAATCAAACCCTTGTAATGAACAGAGGCCAAACAATATATGTGCCTTACTGGAAAGCTAGCTATGTATTGCAGCGGTTTCAGAACGGCGAGCGTGCACGTGGTCAGTGACTTTGTACGTTACTCGTAACTGATTAATATAACCATAAAACTATAGATTAGGAAGAAGGATTTTTGTAAAGGTTGTTTATTTGAACAAACTTGTTTTGAAGTATCCCTGGGACCAGGAATCAAATGCTTTATATAGGAGGTTGTTGTCCCCCATATGATGTGAGGTGAGACTTTTAATCAGGAAAACTTCTGCAATATTAATATAAATGATGATATTTAGCTATAAATATTGAACTATTGTATTTGGGTGAGAAATATAGGCCATTTGAGCACATCGTTTTTGATAGATTGTCATTATCAATAACATTTATAACCTTTCAACTCTGGCCTCAAATATCTAGTAAAGTGAACATCATATACATTACCTGGGTCATTTATAAGATTCATTAGTACAGCAACTTATATGATACATGGAAAATCCAACAAAATGACAAGTCAGTTCAGGTATGCTTTGTTTAGTACCTGGTTGGAGGTTAAAAAATCTCACACTCCCTTGGGGGCAAGATAGAGAAATCTCAACCCGAAGGGCAACTTCATAATCTTTCCCGGACGGTTGAGATTCCCCTATCTCACCCTCAAAGGGGGTGAATGATTCTTTTTCTCTTACCCTGTTCACCCATTGTGTAACATATACACAATGTAATGGTAACGTTACAGGCTAATCAGGTTTGACGTGACGTTGATGGATTGTTGACCTGACGTCATACTACTGTTATATAAAATTATAATAATTGGAGGTTCTAATATACCGCTTTATCACAACCTAGTTCGTAGGTCGTATCAAAGCGGTTCACAAATTATTATCTGTGGTTATAAGGCCTTTGTAACCAGCCAATACATTTCTCAACTCCCTGGGGAGCATACAGTCCGAGCTGCCATTTCGGCGCTAACAGCTAGCATTCAACAATTCTAGCACTGCCCAACCACTTACTCATTTACAGCTGAGTAGACTGGAACAAGCGGAGTAAATATCTTGCTCAAAGATACAAAACATTGCCGTGCCGTGGCGCGAACCCGCAACCCTTCAGTCACGAGCCCGGCGTCCTACCACTGGACTACCGTGCCTCCTAAATCCTAATTATGAATAGGGAAATCCCCACGTCTCAACCCTAGGATGCGAGAAGATGTCGTAATATTACTTGCTACATGGTGTGGGTAAAGATAACTGAAAAACACAAAAAACATCTTACTCAACAAAAAACAAAAGTTTTATTTCAATTTGGCACAACTACATGAAAATCCATTTCAAAGTAGTGAGGAAATCTTGGTTTGACAATCATATCAGCATGTTATTAGATTACGACAGTCAGTAATACATGTACATCAAGGTTACTCAAATTTCACATGATGAATGAAATGCTTAACAGATTAAAATTGTTTAAAATTGAAATCAAAGCTCTGGTGAAACTCTCATGTACTGCAAAATCATGCTCTGACAAAGGGACAATTTTTTTTTCCAAAGTGAACAGTTCAAACAAAAACTTTTCTTATATTTAAGCTACAAGGTAGCATAAATGCATAGAATATCAATAACAATATATAGCCAATGTCTCAAATTGCATAAAACACATACACTTTAATCGTCTATGCTTTGTTGTGAAGCATAAAATTAATTACAAACCCCTTTACCTCCATGATGTTATTATTTCATATAAATAGATTCCTGATTTCTATCCTCGTATAAAGTGGCCAATAGTAATAATATCACCCTCTCGCACAGAAAAAAATCCTTATCGTGATCAAGGGGAATAGATTCCGTCACTGGAACATATGGACAAGATCAGGATTGTAACTATGATTTGAATTTCAAAACAAAACCATCACACTATTAAGAATTGATCATTTTAACATACATTTCAAGAATAACAGATTTTTTGATGATGTCAAACTGAATTAATTAATTTATTAAAAAGTACAGGATTGGGAATTATTTCTCTATGATCCAAATTTATATATAAAAATACATGTCTGCTGTTATAATTCCTACACACCTGACCAGTATGGGAGTTTTAGAGATATACTATTATCTGACTGCTGATCAACACTTGTCAGCTATTGCACTGTCAGTCACCTTTTGTTTCTACAAGTGGTCCATATATAGAGGTAGTTATGCTAAACCAATGTCACATCAAGGTCAAACACATTAAATGACAAGTCATTTAAGTTACAAGTGTAACATTTCAATGGCTAGTACAACATGTACACAATACATCTCCAGCACACACGAAGGCATACACACATAAGGAGATATTAGCCAGGTGGCATAGGACTAGTAGTTAGCGCCTGATAAGGCAGCTCCAGCGAATGTATATGCTAATTGTATTAATTGTATATCTATGTACCGTAAAGCGCTTTAGAGTGGCTTATGTTAGCTAGATAGGGCGCTATATCAAATATTGTATATTATTTTTATTTTTAATTATTATTACTCTGTCAACCTCACATGACAAATGACTGATGGAGCTTTACATATTGTAACCTGTGAATGGACAACCATCCAGCTACTGACCACATGAGCACATTCCAGGGTTATACTGTATCGCTGGGAAAACAGCTTTCCAGTAAACCAGTGTTGTCACATCACATTCTATTAAATTTGTTTCCAATACACATTGTTAGCACATGGTAATGTATGTGTGATAAATAACAGAATCTCAAAACAGATTCTGTACCTGTATTGCACAGCAGATCAGGACACCCCTGCAACATACTGTATACCCAAGATCTACAAACTGAGAATTCACATATTGTAGACTATACTGGTTCCATATATTTTCAGGTCAATAGCAAACAATACTTGGACCACATGTGGGTGAACCAAAAAACCATGTCAAGAATTTAGAAGGAAGTATTCTACTCTCAGGATTTAAAAAAAATACCAAAGAATTTATTTTTCAGAAGACCATGTCTCTCTCTTTACCAACAGAACCATTGACAATGGACTTGGAGAAATTTGAAGCCACTTTAATGCTTCATTCACATTTGCGCCGGCAACTGGCCAGGAAGTAGGAATTGGCTGTCTTCCCGGTGTCCGGGGACATTTTCCCCCGGACGTCTGGGATTTGCCGTGAATATGGTTACATTAGATATTGGCACCGCGCGGCCCCCGCAAACAATTTGCCAGATTAAATTAAATGGATATCTCAAGGATACCCTAGGGAGCCCACAAGACTATCGCAAGGATACCGAGAGGGTATCTGAGGATGGCCACGCTATCATATGGTGGCCTGAAGATGTTTGTGCGGCCGTGTGACAGGCGAGATACGTACAGGATACATAGGTAGTTGTACGATATTTTGAATTTTATATGGCGTGTAGATATTGGGTGAGCGGCTGAATATCCCACGGACACCGCACAGTTTGAGGACATCGAGCGTCTATCTTACTACATGTATTGCCGTATGGCACCCTCCGGACATCAGGCAGTATACAGAACACCTGGGAGAATGTAAAATTGTACAAAATCCCAAGATGAGCGTACGATGCCACTGGGAGACGTAAGATAATCTTACGAAATTCTTGCAGGACACTTACAGGAGACTGCCGGGTAGGTCCCAATGAGTTTGGGTCAGACAAAATTAGGGAGACACCGGCAACTTTTATCTCTGTGTTTAAAGCTCCCGTGCGGGGTCTAAAAATTGGCCGATAGTGGCTGATAATATCCCAGCGCCCATTACATTCCCCGGCTTGCCGGCCGGTTTTGGCCAAAAAACTCATTGCCCGAGCGCCATTTCGGAAATCGGCGCAAATGTGACTGAAGCATAGGTGAGACAGATCCTGCCATAAGAACACAAAGTGTACCCCAACTGACTTGTTCATTTACTAGTGATCTCATACATAGTTTCCACCTAGGTGTACATTCCGTTTACTTGTCATTTATCTGATAAAGGTGAACGAGTACACAACTGTTATCGTAGCAAAAAGTTTCACTTAAAAAATCACTTGTTGTGCTATATGAACCTTTTAGTTTTACAGAGGATTTTTCATAAAAAAAGTCCTGAACAAAGAATGAATGGGCTGCTAAATACCTTCCTGTAACTTGTATGGAGGGAAAAAAACAGGGTAATCAAGGTATCAGTTCACAGAACCAAAAACAGGGTAATCAAGATATCAGTTCACAGAACCAAAAACACTCTATTTAATGAGAATTATTTAAAGGATGAATGTCAGTATTCACTGCACCTTATCTAAATCATTCTTATCAAACGAGAATATATGAAAACATAATAAGGACAACAAACGGTTACATTTTGATTACATAACAAACTATAGGTACCTTATGGGAGTTGGACTGCTGCACCAATGTTAGTATGTATGTGTTAGTCTCACTCAGTTTATTCTCACTCTGACACAACCTTAGCTTGTTCTCACACAGATTCTTAAATTGTCTCTCACCCTGGTTCAGATTCACACTTGCTCTACCTGACTCACATACAACCTTGTTCTCACTCTTGCTCTCATTCTGGTTCAGATAAAAGCATGCTCTCACTCTTATTTGGTGATTTAGATTTAAGCTTGACCTCATTCTTGTCAAGAGGAATTTTTTCTGTTCCACAAAATTGCTATAACTTCATGAAATATTGTGAGAATTATAAACTTACAACATAAAAACACCTGTAACACACTTGATTCAGCTTGAAGTCATGGCTTTGGGGATACGTCGCATTACTTCCATGGAAAGTCAAAGCTGAAATATATACTCATTGACTTTTCACACTGAAAGTGATGAATCATTTTAGAAAAATGGGGTCAGAGGTCAAAATGTAGGTCACAGTGACCTGGATTTGGTAGTGGTCCATCACTCCCTGTCTTTCCTTGATGAAGTCGCATACTGTGGGTAATCATTCTATTTGAAATAGTAGAGGAGAAAGGCTCTGAAACAATTTTTTATTGTTTGAGGTTTAAGGTCAAATTATAAGTTATACATCCATGTTACCCCAGGGGTTACACTCCCAGGGGTTACGCTCACTTATGCTCTCTTCAACCCTGGAAAATGTTATACAAAATTGAAGGCTCAGTGTGCACCACCTTGAAGGTGAGACAAGAAGACTAGTTTAATCTTATAATGTACATCAAAAGAATCTCTTGGTCGCGTAACAATAAAATTGATTGACTTTAGAGTTGGATGTTGCTCCTCTGTAATCTTCAAAGGACAGCCTAGCAATTGGTCAGTTCTTTTACCCGGGACCAATGAAATAGATTGAAGACACGCACAATGCTTTTTGGGCAGATTGGTCGAGTTGTTAACACTCAGGCCTTCCACGCAGGCGGCCGGGGTTCGATCCTCGAAGTCGTCGTACGCATTGATATTCAGAGAAAGTGTTTTTCTCCTACCCACACAACTCCAACAACCCAGGTGGAGTATAAATTGGTCTGGGGTGGATGTTGCAATATCTGTGCTGTAGCATTCAAGTGAGGTGGCACGGTCCCACTACAAACAGAACACATTACATCTCCAGCACACATGCAGGCATACACACATAGGGAGATATTAGCCAGGTGGCATATGACTAGTAGTTAGCACCTGATAAGGCACCTCCTGCAAATTCCTCAAAAATTGTACTGATGAATGTATATGCTAATTGTATTAATTGTACATCTATGTAATGTAAAGCTCTTTAGAGTGGCTTTTGTTAGCTAGATAGGGCGCTATATCAAATGCTGTATATTATTACTATTATTATTCAATTTCGCTATGACATTTTCCAGGAGTGAAGAGAGCGTAAGAGAGCGTAACTCCTGGAGTATCGAGGATGTGAGTTATAGCAACCTTTAGTAAGTTTGCAAGTTTCTTTCTGCCCTAAATGTTATTGTGTGCCATTCTTGATAATCCTATGTAATTAAGACACCCCAGAAACCAGTCTGATAAACGGACTGACACATGAATTATGTACAAAGTACAAAAAATACCAAAATTAATATTTATAATCTTAGTCACCGAAATCCTTGCTTCCAATGCTAATCAAACTTCTCCCCACTCAGCCTCTCTCAATCTCTGTCAAACTGATGCTTACATTTTTGAATGGAATAGCACAGTATCATGAGAGGCATACATATCAAAGCAATGAAAACCTGTGATTTCCTTTTGTTACCTGGGACTAAGGAATGTTAAGATAGACAAACTCCACATCATGTTAAAATATGAGCATTTTAGCTATTTAGTGAGCATATATTTAGCATACTTGTACTACTTTCCAGTTTTTATTATGACACATAATAATTTCTATTTCAAATGTAATCAACTCTCTCAGCACAATTTTGATTTAAAATCAAATTAATCATCCCACAACATTAATTGAGAATAAATTGTCTCAACACATTTCATCTGATCATGAGACAAAGTAATTTTTTTTTTTTTAATTTACCATGTTTTGAGGAATTTTTACTTATGATAGGTCCGACTCCTTCCATATCACCAATGATTGCATGACTGGTCAAGTTGTCATACTGACCAACTGACCAAGTGTTTGTAATTAAGTGTGTTTTGTTTAATCAAAGAGATATCGGACTGGCCTAATACCAACAGGACTGTCCCTGGCGTTAGATGTCGGGTCATCTGGAAAGGTCCGTATTGAAGTACCTAGAGCACAGTTCCTGTATCACATTTCTCTTCCAGAAGGCCACTCCTACGGAGCCAACACACAGTCCGATCATAAACACTCTCTTCAGGTTCAACTTGGATTTGCGCACTCGTAATTCTTTCACCTTATCGGGCGGATCATACTGACCGGAGTCCACAATCTGTAAAATATTAAATGATAAGATTGCTTAATGCGTAATAAACAAACGATAAATCATTCTATTTACTGCAAGGCACTGTTCTCTGCTGCTTCTCATACACCTGAAATTTGCAGCGTCAAACTTTTCACCACTTTGCCCCAAAAACAAATCTGAGGGATTTAAATATCATGCACCAATGTATCAGTAGTTTACTCTTTTGGAAACGAGATTTCCCTCACAGAGTACACTTCCTACCCGTGACTGTATTCATGGTGTAAATTTCCTCCTAGAACACCTCAGGATTGAAAACCTGGGGAGTTTCAGTCAGAAATTTTTATATATACTGGGAAAGTTTCAAATATACTAAAGCTCACCATTAGCAGGATTATACACATAGCTTTTACTTAGAGGATATTTATGAAACTGAAATAATCAGTAGGCCTGATGGGCCTGTATCCTGTTTAAAAGGTCAAATTTATTTTACAAAATGAGAATGCATGCTTTCCCAGCAAGCTACAGGCCTTAAAAGGGTCTTTAGAGAATTTTATTCAAGTTTGAACCATGTGAAAATGACAGCAAACAAACTCAATATCCCTTTATCTAAGCCTACCACATGCTAATTAGTATCATGACCCTTTGGGCATTTCTGGTTATTGAAAATAGGTCTTCGAAAGCTATTGTCACTTTTGACTTCCTATGACTGTGAAAGTGGGTCAAGATAATTTATTTGAACAAACATGATGACAGCCCATCATTCTAACATGCCACAAGCCAAATAGGCTTATTTGATATACAGAAGCTTAAGGATGTTAGACAATTAAGGGTTTTAAGACATTTTACCCCTGCAAATTTGAAAGTGGTTCAAGGTCATTCATTAGAACATAATGATAAAAGTTGATGCTGGATGGAAAGACAACAGATGTTGCCTCACAGCACAAGCTCATTTTCCCTTCGGACAGATGAGCTAAAGTTAAGAATATTTGTTTGCAATTTTAACACCTTATATATTTTACCTAAAAACCAAACTATATATGATGAAGTATACAGACTAGTTCATAGACAAAAACATGTCTTATGAAGAATGCTTTGAACTTTTTTGATTGAATGCCTGTCAAACTGAAATTTTTATTCTCTTCCAAATTACAACATTATTGGTGTATCACCAGAGACCATCCATCAGGGTCAGAGAATCTTGGCTTCATGTCTGCTGGGATAGACAGGCGGAGATGGGGAGGGGATAATTTCGACGGCTGGTGATGGACAGGTGGTTAGTGGTAGGCCCCCTCCACACACACATACCGCCATCAATCTCACCTGGCAGACACCGTTAATTGTCCAAAACCACCATCTATCAGTGATCCTAGCTCCACTTATTATCATGTAGAGCCATATTATTGGAGATTTTTTATCTGCACAGGAAGAGCATTTTTATTACATCATGTCTAGTAGAAGGATACCTAGCTTGAAACATATCCCTACAGAAGCTTCCTAGCAGTGTAGTCGCAACCCACCCACCACCCACAATCCTTACACCAGCTTGATAATATATCATTACATTTGACAAATATGATATGAACATTTTGTGTTTTATTAAGCTAAATTAAAACTTAACATTGCAGAAGAACTAATGACATTTTATGACATTTTACTTTATCTATCAACAAATATCTATTTATCAATAACTTAACCAAAACAAGAGGCACAATAGGCCTGTATTGTTCACCTGTCATTCATTACACAACAATGTCCTTCATTCATAGTCAAGATCAAATTTGTTTTACCGGTAATATCTTTTCTCATTCCACACTGCATATCAATTAACACCAAATATCATCATATTATGCCTCTTGGTTAATCTGAAGAAACCAAATTTAACCCCTGTGACCTTGATAGTGGGTCAAGGTCATTCATTTGAACAAATTTGACAGCTCTTCATCAAACCATGCAACTAGCCAAATATTATACTAGGCCTCTTGGTTCTTTAGAAGAAGTTGTTTGAAGATTTAAAACATTTGTTTCTTGTGACCTTGAGAGTTTAAACAAACCCGATACCCTTAACCTAGCATGCTACTGACCAAACAGCATTAGCCGAGGCCTCTTGATTATTCAGAAGAAATTGTTTGAAAGTTTTAACACATTTGACCCTTGTGACCTGAAAAATTGGCCGGGTGAATTAACAATACTTTTATAGGATAATCAATACATTGTCCTGTTAAAGCTTCAATTAAATCAGTCCAATAGAACTTGAGTTTAAGTTTGAAATGTGTTTTCAAAATGGTGGTTGTGGCAGCCATATTGGATTTCAAATGGACCAGAAGAATATCAGTACCTTGCCAGGATAATAAGGAGATCGGAAAATAATTTTCAATGAAATAGGCCCATTAAAACATATTGGATTTCTGACTGATGTGAAAAAAATTAACTACACTGTCAGTACCATCGGTTAATCGTCACTACCAAGTTTCACTTAAATTGGTCAATTAAAACTGGAGCTTAAGATTGAAATAGGTTTCAAAAGTGCTGGCCGTGGATGGCTTTGGATTTAGCTGAAAATGCAAAATGTGAAAGGATGACCAACAGGGATTGCAATAGTTTGTTTGAGTTGTTTACGAAGGTGACCTAAAATCATGATGTTCAGATTTGTAGTGCATTTAAATCTGAATCGAGAGAACTATAACGGGCAGTAGACCACCTTGCAAGATATCAGGTGGTTTTTTTTATCTATTCATAATTATCCTATAATAGGTCACATGTTAGAACTACATACAAATATGATTATATTATAGTTAGGTTGGAAAGATCATCCCAAAGCAGGTTGTGAATTAATCAAATAGAACGGAAACTTTTTGAAGAAAAAATTTGAAATAATCGAATTCCGTGCAAGCAGATATTATAATAAAACACAATATTTTCTTAACCATTAAGGTGTTCAAGACCACCAACAACGAATTCCATGTAAATAGATTAAATTTGAACGGCTATTTAAACCACATGTTTGTCAAACAAAACACCATAGGCCGGTTCACAACTGCTAATTTGGTCATAAAAGTAAAGCATTCTAATAAACAAATCAAACAAGACTCGTCCACGTTTGTACTCATGTTCTTTTACAGAACAACACATGTTAATCTCTACCATTAACTATGAACAATAAAACATGGAAGTGCTGCATGCATTCAAACAGAGCTTTAATTTTAAAACTACACTGTTAAAGGACAGGATTCCCTGCTAAACCTCCAGATGATATAAGCGTTTATTGCTCCAGAAAATACCAGCCCCTCGCAGGTGGTCCACTACTCCTTGTTCACTTAATTTACAGAAAACTTAAGAAATAGGAACCAATCAATTTCCATGATCCCATGCTGTCTCCTGCGGAATGACAGCATGAAGGAAAATCGGTTACATCCGATACATTCCATACTTTAATTACTTTATAACAAATTATTACCGTGAATTCGTTGTTCTGACATAACAAATGAATAAAAGAAGTAAGTTGAGCCAGATACGCTGAGCATATATTGCATTCCGAACATTTCTTGTCAAATTCCATCCCGAAGAAAGCTGTACTGGGGCAATAAAATTTCTAATTGTTGAAACAGCAATTACTATTTTAACCAAAGGTAGAACAATATAACCTACATTTCCTTGTAAAGATTAAGGTGAATAATCATTAGTTACGTTTCGTGTTTACATAATATGACAGGTAATATAATATTTATATGACTAAAATGCTACTTTGAACTGCCAGCTCATCATGAGCACAAAACCTTTTTCATTGTTTAACCCTTTCACTCCTATGCAACTTTAGTAGACTCTCCCATGCATTCAGTGGTGAAAGGGTTAATTTTTCATTTTTTTTCATTTATGTGGTATTTATTGAAAATTACTAACATACTGATACAGCTGTAATAAAAAATGAATACTAAAGCATTCTTTATTTTCAAAAGTGACACAGTTCCCAAAAATTATCTACAATTTATCTTTGAATAACAATCACCAAACATGGTACCAATAGTGGAAATCATTCAGCAAATTGATTGTTGACATTTCTGTTGCTTTTTCTTTAATTAATATGTAAAGAACCTCAAAACAAAAGAAAACTTTCATTCTAAAGTCAATTTACAAAATTGATGGTATATACTTGTACAAAATTAACTTTAAATCTGCTTAACCATTTCAGAAAAGAAGCCTTTATAAGCAGACATTATGAGACAGAATCAGACGAGAGATGTTATATAGAGGCAGATATACCTTTTGTAATTGTTTGTTGAGGAGGTGAAGTTCCTTCTCTAGGTCTGCTACACTCCTGCCCGTGTCCTGACTGTGACTTAGGATCTGTGTCGGACTAGTACCGTCCTGTAACAACAATGTATTAACAAGTGTCCTGACTGTGACCCAGGATCTGTGTCGGACTAGTACCGTCCTGTAACAACAATGTATTAACAAGTGTCCTGACTGTGACTTAGGATCTGTGTCGGACTAGTACTATCCTGTAACAACAAAAATATTTTTTGTGTTTTATGTCCTTTTAACAGCTATGGTCATTTAAGGATGTGCCAGGTTTTGGTGGTGGAGGAAAGCCGGAGTTCTTGGAGAAAAACCACCGACCTGCGACCAGTACCTGGCAACTGTCCCACGTCAGCCTTGAACTCGCAACCCAGTGGTGGAGGGCAAGTGGTAGCAGAATGTCAAACGCCTTAACCACTTGGCCACCGCAGCCCCCTCCCCCCCCCCTCTATTTCTAATATTAATGAAGCTTTCAGGTATCAAATGTAGTAGAGTGAATCCACTTACTCAAATTTGCATTACTCTAATACCCATTCCTCAAATAGTTCGCTTGGTCCTAACCATGTTCCTATATATGTTCTTTTTAAAGTAACCATTTACATTTACTTGAACTGCCATTGCTCGAATAGAATAACCTGCAATCCTAAAATCACATGCAACTTACCAGTGACTTAAGAAGCAGGTAAGTGATAGTGTGAGACTCAGCTTTAGTCAGCTAGTGGCTCAATTTGTTCTTTTTTAGTATAGAGCCCCACCATACTACACATCAAGCCTCACGAACATTTTGGTATATGCTCAAGCCATACAAAGGTCCAGCTATCATACAAAGAGCCATGGACTTTGAGTTGATATGTTTTGGTGTGGGACCAAGTTATACAATAGTCTAGCTTAATAAACGACCAACTGGTGGTTTTTAATCGATATGTTTGGTATGAGACCGACCAGCCAGTGGCTTTTAATCAATATGTTTGGTATGAGACCGGCCAGCCAGTGGCTTTAAGTTGTTATGTTTGGTATGAGACTGACTAGCCAGTGACTTTTAGTTGTAATGTA
>NW_018403833.1:607937-608222 GCF_002113885.1 Mizuhopecten yessoensis | reverse complement strand
GTTTTTATGTTTGGTATGAGACTGACCAGCCAGTGACTTTAAGTTATTATGTTTGGTATGAGGCTGACCAGCCAGTGGCTTTTATAGTTGATTTGTTTGGTATGAGATTGACCAGCCAGTGGCTTTAAGTTGTTATGTTTGGTATGAGACTGCCCAGCCAGTGACTTTAAGTTATTATGTTTGGTATGAGGCTGACCAGCCAGTGGCTTTAAGTTTTTATGTTTGGTATGAGACGGCCCAGCCAGTGACTTTAAGTTGTTATGTTTGGTATGAGGCTGACCAGCC
>NW_018403833.1:599547-602199 GCF_002113885.1 Mizuhopecten yessoensis | reverse complement strand
AATCGATATGTTTGGTATGAGACCGACCAGCCAGTGACTTTTAATTGATATGTTTGGTATGAGAACGACCAGCCAGTGACTTTTAATCGATATGTTTGGTATGAGACCGACCAGCCAGTGGCCAATTAAGTTGTTATGTTCGGTATTGGACCCACATTCCACCAGCTGTGGCTTCTAGTTGATGTGTTTTGGTGTCAGACATGGTGGGTACTCACCACTTAATCATTATAATCACTCGAAACAAGCAGAAATTTTAATTAGATATTTTCAAATTAAAAATGTTTTCCCTGCAGGCACCTGGCTATTTAAGCATTACGATCTCCACCAGAGATGCCCAGATTGTGCAATTATACAACCATTTCTCTCAAAACAGGATCTTAGTTGCTGCCTTGCTGAGATATTCAATTTGTCTAATGGTACCTAAATGAGGAATTAGCTGAAATGGGGAAAGGAGAGGGTTGTTATTGGGATACATCTTAAGGATACAGCACGCCATCGGGAGGAAGTTTTTGGCATCAAACTTCAGAGTTCTGTTATTTGAGACTCGAGTGTACCTATAGGGTTAAAACAAGATGAAGCTAGTTACCAGAATCAGAGCAGTGTTATGAAACTTTCATTAAAATTGATTAAATTTATTTATCAAATTACCGGTATTTACTAGCATGACCTTGGACTTCTTTTATCACAAATTTAACAAGTCAGTGTAAAATTTAAGGAGGGTTGTTTGTTTATCAGTTTTGTGTGCTTCATTGATCATGAGTGTTTCATGCCTGTGAATTTATTTAAGACGTGTTTACATAATGATTTTTCATTCAATGAATATTCATAAGAACCATTTCCTTGGTTTACAACACTTTTTATATGATGCTAGAACAAACCATAAACCTGTGATACTAAAAAGGAGGTAATTATTTTCTTATTAAAGGTTCCTGTCCCACTGCAGACAAAACACTAGAGAGCTCCACTGTAGTTTTTCATGCATAGAGTAACCTCCCCTTCATACTGCCTTGGGTCTTAGGCTCAGGCGGAGTAATAGTACTGTGATCAGAGATCCAGGGTTCAAATCCCAGCCAGGTTCCATTGCCTTTTAACACTCAAAACACTGCTGTTGGAACTATTTTTGATTATTTTATCTTTAATGGGTTTTTTTAATAAAATTTTCACAGGTTGTTTTTTCCAGATTTTTTTTCAATTGATTAAAACAGCTATCATGCAAGTGAAAAAAGTTTCTAATTCTTAGGCTCAGTTTTTGGCAGTGGTACGGGCATCCTAAAAATGTTGATCTGTCGTTTGAAGAAGACGTGTGATAATAATGTAATTAGCTCCCTTTAATAGCGTTTCATCTACACCTTTAACTCTGCTCGTTATGTTTATCTCAAGTTAATTACACTCAAAATCCACAATGTCTAGACAAGCTGGTGATTATATTTAAGACAATTTTAAATTAAAAGTTCTATCAGAAGATTCCCACACAATATTGCAGACTTTCATTTGAAAAGAAAATTGTGACATGTGTACATCGTGAACATTTTACACAGACATATTTCCAAAATGTATGCTGTTTATATCACTGATTCAAATGTTTTTACAGCAACATGTGTTGGTTGCATTTATATTATGTAACCTGCATGATTACACGTAAATAAATTTCTGGAAATTTCCTACTCCATTTCTTCAGAATCTGCACTCTTTAATTACTGGACAGCAAGATTAATCAACGTATAACTTTATGTGTATGTATATAACAGCTGAAGAAAGTCATGCAGGTTATGATTTTTTGTCTTACTTTCTGTAAACATACTTATATATGCACACTCTTATTTTTGTGTTTAATGGTACATCTGATTGCTTTCCTGATACAAAAGTACTTCAGAAAACATGTAAAACGCTCCAAAATAAGATTTCTGCTAAAATAAATAGGTTTACACTCTATATTTGTGAAATATATATAATATACAAGGATATCAGTATGTTCAATGATTTTATCAAACCCTGACATCACAATAGAAGTGGTCAACAGAATACACATGAGAGGAAAAATGCACGGCCAGACCAGGGTATGAACCCAGATGCTCTACCAATTGAGCTACCTGTTTGCCGACGATCGACCCAGTCCAGTTCCACTACATTCCTTCCTTCCTTTTTCTAAGTCTTCGCCCCCCAAGACACACCTATTTACAACCCATGTTCGGTATCCCTTGCCAAGCATACACCAAATGCTTGAAACAAGGGTTGGTCACAGGCACCACTGTAACAGGACAGGAAAAATGCACGGCAAGACCGAGGTTCTAACTCAGGACCGTCCGAACTCTTGACTGACGCTCTACCAATTGAGCTACCTGGTCACAGACGATCGACCCAGTCCAGTTCCGCAACACACATATGAAATTGATGACATCTTAAACAAGAGGCCCATGGGCCTTAACGGTCAACTGAGTCCTACAATATTTATTTTTGTTGTTGAAATATGTACCAATTTGAGTAAAAAATAGTATAATGTTAACTTAACTTTGTCAGGACCATGAGCTGATCATTCCTAGACCAATTTTAAGTGAGATCGGCCTATTAGAACTTAGTAGCAAAATAGCGGCCATGGCAGCCAAATTGTATTTCTGATTGACCCGAAAAATAACAACACTTTGTCAGGACCAT
>NW_018403833.1:579717-598910 GCF_002113885.1 Mizuhopecten yessoensis | reverse complement strand
GTGGCGGCCATATTGGATTTCTGATCGACCCGAAAAATAACAACACTTTGTCAGGACCATGAGGCGATCATTCCTACCAACTTTCAGTTCAATCGGTCCAGCAGAACTTGACTTTAAGTTTGAAATAGGTTTTCAAAATGGCGGCCGTGGCGGCCATATTGGATTTCTGATCGACCCGAAAAATAACAACACTTTGTCAGGACCATGAGGCGATCATTCCTACCAACTTTCAGTTCAATCGGTCCAGCAGAACTTGACTTTAAGTTTGAAATAGGTTTTCAAAATGGCGGCCGTGGCGGCCATATTGGATTTCTGATCGACCCGAAAAATAACAACACTTTGTCAGGACCATGAGGCGATCATTCCTACCAACTTTCAGTTCAATCGGTCCAGCAGAACTTGACTTTAAGTTTGAAATAGGTTTTCAAAATGGCGGCCGTGGCGGCCATATTGGATTTCTGATCGACCCGAAAAATAACAACACTTTGTCAGGACCATGAGGCGATCATTCCTACCAACTTTCAGTTCAATCGGCCCAGCAGAACTTGACTTTAAGTTTGAAATGTAAAATGTTAACGGACGACGGACGACGGACGACGACGGACGAAAACGGATAGCAATAGGTCACTTGAGCTAAAGCTCAGGTGACCTAAAAAGTACACAAAATGTGCAAAGGAAATGGGGTTTTGATTAATCAACATAGCTTGTTTTGCCTTTGTTTCTTATGTATTTATGTATATACATGTACAATATACGCACTTACCTGGATTTTAAAAAACTGTGGTTGGGCTGATATCTGGTCTTGGATAAAACCAATCGTTGAGGAGATGTACTTGATGTGTTTACAAATATTGGCTACAATGGCAACAGAATCAGCACAACTACAAAGAAAGCAAAAAACAAAAGCATATCATCACCTGAGGGTATAAACAACATGCAAATACATCAACAGCAATGTCACAACTATCTAAACTCTGATTTAAATTCAGGGAATCCATTCATTAAATGTCACTTCCTGCAGTCCATGCCATTGACTCAGGATAAGGATAACAAGGGGAAGTGGGTGGATACCATTGACTCAGGATAAGGATAATAAGGGTGGGTGGTACATGTACTGAAGTAATAGGATGGTGTTGTATCACAAATACAATTTTGTTACAGACCACTAAAGTTTTATATCAACAGTATCTTTGCCATCTCTAAACTAGTAATGATACCCTGAAATCTTGGTAATAAGCTGTGACTTACTTTCTTTTTTAGTAAGGTACCTCAGACTTATTTGTGAAGCCGGCCTGTATTTTAAAGGCAATCTCATTGTTCAAGTCATTAAGACAGTAAGCTTTCAATGGCTTATTTTTAACTTAATCTTTATTTGCATATAAAGTATGATGTTAAACAGGTTTTTAACAAAATTAAAATTGTATCTTTTTTCCTTCATCAAACTGTTGCAATGATACATCATGTAATATGCGATAGCAAAACTGACAGGAAAAATGTAACTTCTGCCTAGAATCCAATTTCATGTTTCAAGAACGGCTAGTGGTCTTCTATATCATCTACCAGGAAGTGGAAAACCCTAGTGGGGTCTATATCATCTACCAGGAAGTGGGAAACCCTAGTGTTGTCTTTATCATCTACCAGGAAGTGGGAAACCCTAGTGTTGTCTTTATCATCTACCAGGAAGTGGGAAACCCTAGTGTTGTCTTTATCATCTACCAGGAAGTGGGAAACCCTAGTGTTGTCTTTATCATCTACCAGGAAGTGGGAAACCCTAGTGGTGTCTATGTCATCTACCAGGAAGTGGGAAACCCTAGTGTTGTCTTTATCATCTACCAGGAAGTGGGAAACCCTAGTGTTGTCTTTATCATCTACCAGGAAGTGGGAAACCCTAGTGGTCTTCTATATCATCTACCAGGACGTGGGAAACCCTAGTGGTGTCTATATTATCTACCAGGAAGTGGGAAACCCTAGTGGTGTCTATATCATCTACCAGGAAGTGGGAAACCCTAGTGGTGTCTATATCATCTACCAGGAAGTGGGAAACCCTAGTGGTCTTCTATATCATCTACCAGGAAGTGGGAAACCCTAGTGGTGTCTATATCATCTACCAGGAAGTGGGAAACCCTAGTGGTCTTCTATATCATCTACCAGGAAGTGGGAAACCCTAGTGGTGTCTATATCATCTACCAGGAAGTGGGAAACCCTAGTGGTCTTCTATATCATCTACCAGGAAGTGGGAAACCCTAGTGGTGTCTATATCATCTACCAGGAAGTGGGAAACCCTAGTGGTCTTCTATATCATCTACCAGGAAGTGGGAAACCCTAGTGGTGTCTATATCATCTACCAGGAAGTGGGAAACCCTAGTGGTCTTCTATATCATCTACCAGGAAGTGGGAAACCCTAGTGGTGTCTATATCATCTACCAGGAAGTGGGAAACCCTAGTGGTCTTCTATATCATCTACCAGGAAGTGGGAAACCCTAGTGGTGTCTATATCATCTACCAGGAAGTGGGAAACCCTAGTGGTCTTCTATATCATCTACCAGGAAGTGGGAAACCCTAGTGGTGTCTATATCATCTACCAGGAAGTGGGAAACCCTAGTGGTCTTCTATATCATCTACCAGGAAGTGGGAAACCCTAGTGGTGTCTATATCATCTACCAGGAAGTGGGAAACCCTAGTGGTCTTCTATATCATCTACCAGGAAGTGGGAAACCCTAGTGGTGTCTATATCATCTACCAGGAAGTGGGAAACCCTAGTGGTCTTCTATATCATCTACCAGGAAGTGGGAAACCCTAGTGGTGTCTATATCATCTACCAGGAAGTGGGAAACCCTAGTGGTCTTCTATATCATCTACCAGGAAGTGGGAAACCCTAGTGGTGTCTATATCATCTACCAGGACGTGGGAAACCCTAGTGGTCTTCTATATCATCTACCAGGAAGTGGGAAACCCTAGTGGTGTCTTTATCATCTACCAGGAAGTGGGAAACCCTAGTGGTCTTCTATATCATCTACCAGGAAGTGGGAAACCCTAGTGGTGTCTATAACATCTACCAGGACGTGGGAAACCCTAGTGGTGTCTATATCATCTACCAGGAAGTTGGAAACCCTAGTGGTCTTCTATATCATCTACCAGGAGGTGGGAAACCCTAGTGATCTTCTATATCATCTACAAGGACGTGGGAAACCCTAGTGGTGTCTATATCATCTACCAGGAAGTGCCAAAGAAGCCAACAGGGCTCTGAATTCATAAACATAGTTTACAAATACCTTCAAAGTGATTAGTTATAGACTGTCTCAAAGCCAAGCCTGATGACATCATGATATTACAAATATTCCAAGTTTTTTCTTATAATGGTTGCAGCGTTACAAGGTTTTACTATATAAGGGTGTCAGTATAGCAATGTTTTATCAATAGAATATAATGTACAATGGCGGCAATATAACAAAGTTTACTGTACAATGGTGGCAATATAACAAAGATTACTGTATAATGGTGGCAGTATAACAAGGTTTACTGTATAATGGTGGCAATATAACAAGGTTTTACCGTATAATGGTGACAGTATAATAAGGTTTTACTGTATAATGGTGACAGTATAACAAGGTTTTACTGTTTATTAGTGACAGTATAACAAGGTTTACCGTATAATGGTGACAGCATAAAAAGGTTTTACTGTATAATGGTGGCAGTATAACAAGGTTTTACTGTATAACGGAAGCAGTATAACAAGGTTTTACTGTATAATAGTGACAGTATAACAAGGTTTACCGTATAATGGTGACAGCATAAAAAGGTTTTACTGTATAATGGTGGCAGTATAAAAAGGTTTTACAGTATAATGGTGACAGTTTAATAAGGTTTTACTGTATAATGGTGAAAGTTTAACAAGGTTTTACTGTATAATGTGACAGTATAACAAGGTTTAACTGTCTAATGGTGACAGTATAAAAAGGTTTTACTGTATAATGTGACAGTATAAAAAGGTTTTACTGACAAATGGTGACAGTACAAAAAGGTTTTACTATATAATGTTGACATTATAACAAGATTTTTCTGTATAACGGTGACAGTATAACAAGGTTTTACTGTATAATGGTGACAGTATAACAAGGTTTTACTGTATAATGGTGACAGTATAACAAGATTTTACTGTATAATGGTGAAAGTATAGCAAAGTTTAACTGTATAGAGTAGTGTCAGAGTATCATCCCAGTAGATTGAAAAGAAGAAATGTTTGGAGCATACAAAACATGTAGGGGGCAAATTTGTTTATCTAGCTAAGAGGACAACCCTGAAATCAAATGAAGTGTTGAAGTGTGTGTTTAAGTTGAAGAAATGATTTGTTTAATTCTGCATGAGAAGGCATGTGTTACAGCTCTGTCTACACTTGTTAGGGATGGGACTACAGGTTCCTGATCAAGTCTGGTCAGCCTGGTCCAATGTGTTACAACACTTAAACCTTCTACTAACCAATAGTCCGTGTTAGGTTCACTCTATAGCAAATAGCATCCTCAATTTTGTATTTAGACAGTTCTAAATTGTATTGCCTTTCAAGTGTCTGTCTGAAATACTCTTTCAAATTTTATTGCCTTTCAAGTCTTTGTTTTAAAGTAACCCTCAAATCGTCTCTTCTAGTGTCTGTGTTACACTACTGTCCAATGAAATTATACATTTTTATATTATAACTTGTATGTCTCTAGTAGACACTTTCAAATTTTATTGTCTATTCTAGTGTCTTAAACACACTTTTATACTGCATTGTCTTTTCTAGTATCCGTCTTAAGACACTTTCACAAGAACTGTCTTTTGTACTGTGCCCCAGACAATTTTATACTGTACTATCTTTTTTTGTGTCTGATAGACTTTTTTATACTGTACTCTCTTATCTAGTGTTAAGACACTTACACAAGAACTGTCTTTCCTAGTGTCTAATAGACACTTCACATTGAATTGTCTGTGTTAGAGATTTCAGTACTGTATGGTCTTTTGCAATGTCTGTATATCCCATCTTTAACTCATTGCCCAAGATCCCAACATAATATATACCACAGTTTTCTTGTAACAGCAACACTGATCAATTTTACGTGAAATGTTACATGAATGTTAGTAACTCGGCATTCCTTACGAGGCTTCCAGCAAGGGAATCTAAACCTTTAAGTAATATCTTACACTCAAGTGCAGGTCGCCATAAAAGTGTCATTTCTTAATTACATCTCGCCAACAGGTGTCACCACTGCAGCCAAGCAATCGGAGGCGAGGGGGATGTTTAGACGGCGGAATCTCGCCAGAGGTGTCTTCCAGTGACAAGGAATTGGTCTACACCCAACAAGCACCACAACCTCTATTCAATGCATGCACATAAAGCTACGTTCCTTAAGATTGTACGGTTATAAAGCTGGAAAATCAATCTCCATTCATTTCGTTTGATAGGTCTGAGGTCAATAAAATCTTGCAAAGAGGTCCTTACTTCAAGCCCCCTTATCACTTACTGTGTGCAGAATAATTTTCATGGTGATGTTATTTTGAACAACAAGAGGCCCAATGGGCCTGCATCGCTCACCTGGTATTAATCTCACACTTGTAATCTTAAAAGTGGACTAAAATACAGCTACAGGCAGAATATCAGTGTTTGATTCATAAGAACCTATTAAAAGATTTAAACATATAACGCCTGTGACCTTGAATGTCGAACAAGGACATTAGGTTGAACAGAGTTTACAGTCTGCCTACCCAGCATGCTTCTGGCAAAATATCATTACCCTGGACCTTTTGCTTATACAGAACAAATCATTTAAAGATTTAAACATAAATAGACCACTGTGACCTTGAATATGGGCGAAGGTCATTCACTTGGTAGTCCTTCATCCCAGCATGTTAATGGCCAAATATCATCACCCTTGGCCTTTTGCTTATTAAGAAGTCGCTTAAAGATTTTTAACATATTTGACCCCTGTGACCTTGAATATAAGTCAAGGTCATTAATTTGAACAAACTCGGTAGTCCTTTATTCCAGCATGCTACCGGCCAAATATCATCATCATCCTAGGCATTTTGGTTATTCAGAAGAAGTTGTATTACAGGTTTCTAACATATTTGACCACTGTGACCTTGAATATAAGTCAATGTCATTCATTTGAACAAACTTGGTAGCCCTTCATCCCAGCATGCTACAGGCCAAATTTCAGTACCCTGGGTATTTTGGTTATAGGGAAGAAGTCGTTTGAAGGTTTTACAACATTTGACCCCTGTGACCTTGAATATGAGTCAAGGTCATTCATTTCGACAAACTTGGAAGCCCTTCATCCCAGCATGCTATAAGCCCAATATCAGTACCCTGGGCCTTTTGGTTATTGAGAAGAAGTTGTTTGAGGATTTTAAGACATTTGACCCCTGTGACCTTGGAAGTGGGTCAAGGTCTTTAATTTGAACAAACTTGGTAGCCCTTCATCCCTGCATGTTACAGGCCCAAAATCAGTACCCGGGGCCTTTTGGTTATTGAGAAGAATTTGTTTGAAGTAAAATATTGACGCCGGACGCGAGACGCCGCACCACGGCATAAGCTCACTAGGCCGTTCGGGCCAGGTGAGCTAAAAATGAAACCTTAAACAAAGCTAGCTAAAGTGCCAATACCAAATCTTTAGACTTTAACCTCAAATTACTCTGGGCCATATGGTTCTTTAAAAGTCATTTTTAGGTTTTAACAATTTTACATGTGATTTTAAGGTCATTTATTAGGTTATCTAAAAATATATTCTGATCATAAAAATGACATTCAAATTTGATAATCACAAACTTTGGTTAAACAAGAGGCCAAGAGGGCATGTATCCCTCACCTGGATATGTTTAAAGTACTTGATATGAGGTAAAGACATAGCACTCCATGGTAGGTACTGTAATAATTACAGTACCTACAGTATGTACATATGAAATTTCAGAAAGATCCATCCAGTATTTCTGGAGATATATAGCAAGAACAAACTTCAAATGTAAAAAATCCAAGATGGCGGCATGGTGGCCATCTTGTTTTAATGAAAACACCCTAATTATAAACAGGCACTTCTAGACAATTTGATGAAGACCAAATTTTGTTAAAATTTGTTCCATGGATGATCCAGACCAAATTTTGTTAAAATTCACTGAGCTGTTCAGGACTTGTAGCGTTTTAAAGGAAAAGTTGACGGACGACAGACGGACGCTGTGCCATGGCATAAGCTCATTTGTCCTTCGGGCAGGTGAGTTGAAAGTCCTCGGGCAGGTGAGTTGAAAGTCCTTACGATATTTTCAGTTAGATTTTCAAGGAAATGAACTAATTATAGAAACTAATTTTCGAGAAATAACAATTGTGACCTTGAACTGTTAACCTCAAAGCAATCCCAGGCAATTAATTTGGTTATGGAAGCCTTGTAAGAAATCTGAACTTGACTGACCAAAGGGAAGTCAAATAATTTTCTTTTTAAAGTAAATGACTGTTGACCTTTGGATTTGAAGCAAGACTTTCTGCACAAAACCATGTATGACATTTGAGTATGATGGACCTAGGGTATTCCAGTTCTCATTTCCTAGTCTGCTATTTTATGCTGCTTCAGATGTTCAACTCTCTAAGAGAACTGAATATATTTGGCTTCAACACTTCCTCAGATATCCTGCCTAGGAAGATACTGACCTTAATGAAACATATCAACAAGGGGCCCAGAGGGCCTGTATCGCTTACCTGGATATGTTTAACTCATTCACCCCTGAAATTTCATAATGAACTACTCCAACCTTTGAATTGGAAGAGTCCAAATGTGTCTTCAGTGGTGAATGAGTTAAAGTACTTGATATGAGGTAAAGATATAGCACTCCATGGTAGGTATTGTATGTACATATGAAATTTTAGAAAGATCAATCCAGTATTTCTGGAGATATAATTTTGGCAGGTGAGCTAAAATCTAAAAATCTGGAAGATTTATTTACTCTAAATTGAAAGGTTTTGTTTAAACTACGACGAGTAATTCTTAAGGTTTTTAATGATTTACCATATTTCAACAGGGACATACCCATGTGTTGTTGAGATGCCATCATTTTTACACGAAACAAAATTCCCTTGTACATGCCTTGTAGTATATGTTACAAAAACTGTATGAAGGAGAACACAAAATGTTATATAAGTACACAACACTCTGACTTCCAAGGGTTTCATAAGTATTGAGTATACATGTCAAGGAAAATTATCAGACTCTTTCCCTTTGAAATTAGATTTCCTTTATCCACACAGTGAAACAGCATTGCCGGAGTATGTTTATAACCCATATGGATTGGATTTTGAAAATTGCACATAGACTGCCCTGTATAATAACTGGTTTGTATGTTACTTATCTGTTTCTGATTCAAAACAACAAGAAAAGCATGAAAATTATACTTAAAGTTAAGCATGAACCAATCAAGATTCAAACAAATCCTAACTCATTTATTCCACTTCCCATACTTCTAAAAAAGTAAATACTAAATGATTTCCTGTACCTCTGAATAAGCAAGATGGACGTTACTTGAAACAAACGTTGACTTTCGCCCTTGAAGAAGGCCAGGAGGCCGAAATATTGGGACTTTTGTGTGACATCTGTTCTAGATTCTAAATTAACTTTAACATTATTCTCCTGATTCTGAGGAGTAAATGTAGGAGTAATAGAATGTTTTGTGTGTATAAAGAAGGATAACTCTCCATTCAAACTGTTTTCTTTGCTTCTAAACATTATTATGGTGTAAGGGGAGAATACTCTGGTGTGTCAGTAGGCAATCAACCTAGCCAAAATGATCACTCATAGTCACATGTGTTTAACAATGAAGTCTGACAGTAGGCCAAGCTAATACATACATTATTACTCTCAGCTCCGCTTAATTTTCACTTTTTTTGTGTGTGAATAAAAGTGATCTGACAATCCAAGTAAGCAATAACCGGGGCCGTTTTCGTATAAACGGTCAAACCGGTTGGACCACATTTGTTCGTTTATTAAATAAGGTCGGACCAAGTAATCTGATGCTGCTTTTAGGCGAGCCTTATCAGAGCCTTGCAAGGCCTGCATAAACATGTGCAGGTCCGACAGGATTTATACCCGAAAATTGTTACATTCATAAACGGTCAAACCGTTTGTCCCACATAAACGAACAGGCCCCAGGGTGTAAATACATACAGCGCTACCGTTAATTTCAGTCATTGATCTGAATATATTTGATAGGAGCTGTCATCGGCACAGATAACAACAAGCATGATCTACACTGCCATAACGACATTTTGAAAACACACAACACGGACGGCACATGTGACTTAAGGAATGACTGTTTACAGAAACTACAGACTGTAAAACTAATGGACCGCAATCATCAAAAGGTGATGTCATTAAATCTTTGTATGAAATTTCATTGATATCTGTAGGGAGATAAAACTGTTATGACTGCGATGCCAAGGGGACCTATACGGTAAAGACTGACCTGATGTGTTTGGCCTGTACAGATGGAATACTGGTATTCTCCCATTCTTTCTTATGTACAGCATGTACTCCGTCTAGTATCTTCTTCCTTACCCCTATCTGATGAATGCCCATCTGAAAATCACAAAAGTACACAAGTTTTATACGATCTACCAACAGATGATGAAATTAGCAAGTGGTAAACATTAATTTTATCACTGAATGAAACTTATAAATAAAAGAATACAAGTGCTGAGAATATCTCAGAAATGAAATAAATCAATTTATCACATACCTGTTGAATCTTGTTATAGTAATACAAGCAATTTTCAGATCATGGAATACAACGTTCTGTATTGCACATGTGCAATACGGAATGTTGTATTTACCTACTAGCCGGAACTACTTTTTTGGGAATCCCCTTGACATGGCGAACTGAAAAGTTCCCGGTATTTGCAAAAAAAATCAAAGTTTATAAAATCTTTGTATCGATCTTTACCGAATACGGAAGGTATGTGATAAAAGCAAAACCACAAACTTGTGTTTTTCTAACGAATCAGAAAGCACTCAATTATTGTGCGGACAAATATTTTCACGAGTGCACTCCTTGCATATTTCATGGGCACGACATAAATGATTAAGATATTAAACCCTATTACAATAAATATTTGTGTATTGTGCACACTCGTGTTTAATGTGCAGGTACCCTTATAGGGGAAATACATTTTTAAAAAAATATAAACATTCTTCATGTATCGTAAATATTTACTCATATTGTATAGTACACATTTTTTAGGGGAAAATGATAATATTGAGAAATGTGTGCACACTAAACACAAGAACAGTCGAAAACCATTCCTGGTTTGGAACCATTTATCGTACATTTTTCAGAGATTTTTCGGAAATATTTGAAGTATTCTCGCAGCAATAAACTGCTATATACATGAATATTTATGTACCTTGATAAGGTCATCATCAGACATCCGCAGAAACGTAGCAAAGTCAACTTCCTGTCCGCGGAACAGTGATATGAAGTTCGTGAGGTCAAGGCCACCCAGAAACAGTTCCAACTCCCCACACTTGGTATACCTAGTAAAAGTAATACAGAAATACATTAGCCACTATTCTAAACAACTGACACAAAAGGGATGGTTCATTTCTAAGGAAACCAATTATCCCTAACAAGCCTAGTTCTCTCATACAGGAGCTCGAGGCCTGGTTAAAAACACTAAATACCAGGTAATTGACACTCAGAATCACAAATAAAACTTACTTTAACATAAAGATAATCACTCATCTTGTTTCTGTCTCTTTTAACTTTAGTGATATTATTTAACCGATTAATTTTAATTTTGAAAATTAATAGACTTCAGTTTAATTTATCAAACAACCTGCCAATGATTGTTTTTGTTTCTGATAGTGATTTTTCCCCTTTGTTTTACTGCAAAAAAAACTCCTGGCTGCTTCCCCTATAAAAGGAGGAATATCGTCCCAATTTCAATAAAAATGTTGCTGTATTTTCCTAATCCATACAAATATAAGAACAGGCTGGTGTAAAAAGATAAAAGACACTGATAATGGTACAATGATGTAGTAATTACTCACCTTTCCTCGCCCATAGACACTTCAGCCTCCTGAACCACATGGCCATTAGGTAGTAAGGGTGGCTGATATACCTGGGGCTGGGGTAAACCATTAACCACTGTGACAGGCTGTTGTTGGGCTGAGCCACTGCCTAATAGTGCAAGGATCTGTAGGGTAGTGAAATTACAGACTCTGACACAAAAGATTCTGTGAAAATCCTTTTTTCTGCTGAAATGATTTTTCTTTAGCACCCGAGATATGCTTTCAATTTGGTAAATTATTTTTCATCATTAGGAAGTTACAGTTTTAAAGGAACATATGGATAACAGACATTGGATAAATCAAAGTCAAACTTTCTTTGATTATTGTCTTTAACATTTTTGTGACGACGAAATATTTTCATTTCAAAGTGTATAAGGGAGATTTGGTAGCCTTCTTTATTAAGATACTTCTTGTATTTATCATTGCATCAGTATGTTTAGTGTATATCTGCCGTCAATTTAAATATCTTGTGACTCAATGTTACGGATGCTGACACAAAAGGATAAAACTTGTATGCTTACCTTATCATTTTGACACTTTTTTATTGTGTATAGTACATAAATAAACTACTAGGTGATTTTTGTTGATTTTAATTATCTGTATATACCCACCTTGGAGTTTTCCTATAACTCTGCCAGATCGGTATATACCTACCTTTTGAGTTTTCCTGTAATTGCCCCAGATCTGTATATACCTACCTCTGAGTTTTCCTGTAATTCCCCCACATCTGTATATACCTACCTTTGAGTTTTCCTGTAACTCTGCCAGATCTGTTTATTCCTACCTTTGAGTTTTCCTGTTACTCGGCCAGATCTGTATATACCTATCTTTGAGTTTTCCTGTAACTCCACCAGATCTATATATACCTACCTTTGAGTTTTCCTGTAACTCGGCCAGATCTGTATATACCTACCTGGGAGTTTTCCTGTAATTCCGCCAGATCTGTATATACCTACCTTGGAGTTTTCCTGTAACTCCAACATATCTATATATACCTACCTTTGAGTTTTCCTGTAACTCGGCCAGATCTGTATATACCTACCTGGGAGTTTTCCTGTAATTCCGCCAGATCTGTATATACCTACCTTGGAGTTTTCCTGTAATTCCGCCAGATCTGTATATACCTACCTTAGAGTTTTCCTGTAATTCCGCCAGATCCAAAGCTGTTGTATTATCACAGTGTTTCTTCTTCGGGTCAGCCTTGTTGACCAGTAAAAACTTGACTGACTCTTCCTTGTTTTTACTGATGGCCCAGCTCAAGGCCTGCGGATGAGACGAAAAAATCATAAATTGCAGTTATTGGTGTGTGTAACATACAAATACTGACAGCTCAGGTGTGTGTAACATACAAATACTGACAGCTCAGGTGTGTGTAACATACAAATACTGACAGCTCATCAACTAACTATCTAGTGCAGGTGTACGTGGTAGACACATTTTGTTCTCTCAATAAGATTTTTATCAGCAACGTCAGATAAAGACATATTTTGCGAATTTGTGGTATTGCTTATATAAAATATGTTGAGGATGGAATAATGAAATTGTATTAAAACCA
Source organism: Mizuhopecten yessoensis (assembly GCF_002113885.1). NCBI lineage: Eukaryota > Metazoa > Mollusca > Bivalvia > Pectinida > Pectinidae > Mizuhopecten > Mizuhopecten yessoensis. The sequence goes on along the minus strand of NW_018403833.1, from coordinate 586,277 downwards.
TAGTGTAAAATAGCACTGAAATGTCTGCAACATTTAGATTTCAAACTACTATTTCATCTTGTATTTTCATAGTGTGAAATACCAATTTTGTACACATGCATGGCCTAAAAATTTGCCATAGCTATGTTAAGATTTACCAGTTAAGTGATAAATACAGACATTATACATCTGAGGAACAAAAAATAGATGTAAACACCAAGTGATGATAATCGTACCGTCCATCCGCGTGTATCTTGTTTATCTAAGCTAGCTCCAGCGTCTACCAGTTGCTTGGCAACACCAACACGACCTTCTCGCACAGCATACATAAGGGGAGACAAGTGGTACCTGGGAGAGGAATAGGTTCTTATTAACATTGTTATGTTATTAATTGATGAAAAACTTGTTTGTAATGAAACATATACATGTATTTGTAAACTTAACAAAGTTTTGTGATTTTTTTTCACTTGAGAACACGACGCCTTACTCTAAAAAACATAAATCACATAAACTTTTGACTTTAGCCTTATTAGTGGACAAGGTTCTTCTCTCACTTGCAACTCATGAAAAATCAATAAATACTATTAATGAGCAATGACTATCACTCATTACCTTGAGCAACATTGGCATCTAAAATGTTTTTAATGAAATTATTTTGTGACCTTTGTAACTTCAGTCTCAACAGGCTTTTAACTTCTTCCGTTTGATTTGGTGTTCAATGATGAACTTCAAAGCTAGTTTGCTAATAGGTCTTTTGGTGACCAGTACCTGTCGTGGGCATTCACCTCGGCTCCCTTGTCCAGTAGGAGAGCGACACACTTCTCAAGGCGGTCAGTAAACCTAGAGGTGGACGCACAACACGCCATCAACACAGAGTACAGGTCTACAAACAGAGACATAGCATACAGTGATTACTAGGGAGACAGGACAGTAGATTTTGTGTCTCCTAAGGGAGACAATCCAGATTTTTTCAAAGATTTAAATGTGTCCCAACTGTAAGACAGATAAGACAACATAACTATTTTTTGTGAAGAAAAGTGTCATAAATTCTAAAACATGTCAATGGTATCTATGAAGAATTTAGAATGTTGACTTTAGACAAAGGGTGTACTAAGGAAGCCTAAAATGCATCATTCATCCTCATAGTTCTAATCATATGGAACTACCACCTCACAAATTGTCCAAACAAATCAAGGAATATTTAATATACAAATTTTGATCATTATCTTAGGCCTTAAAACAGTTTTTAGTAAAATAACAAAGATAAACCATATGTAGGAAGCTTGGTTAAAATGTTATAAGGTTAATGTGAATTTCTAAAGGCAGGGTCACTGAAAACCCCCAAAAAAGCACCTTACTTAGCAATGGTGTATTTTTGTACACATTTGTCTATGATTTATAGACAGACAATGCCTTACCCCAAAATGTCCCTTAAATAGAAATTCATATTTTTTTTTAAGAAACTTAATTATGGATACCTGCATGGCTGTTAGGGTTTGCTCCATTGTTAAGTAGATACTCCACAACATTGTAGTTGGCCATGTTGGCAGCATACATGAGTGCTGTCCATCCAGCTCGGAGTCCTGTGTCCACATCCAACCCTTAACAAATAGCGAACACATAAATGTAGGATAACAATAAAACTCGTTTGTTTGTGTTTTACGTCCTTTTAACAGCTATGGTCATTTAAGGACGTGCCAGGTTTTGGTGGTGGAGGAAAGCGGGAGTTCCCGGGAAAAAACCACCGACCTACCGTACGGCCAGTACCTAGCAACTGCCCTACGTATACGCAGGCCTCCAGCGCGCGACCCAGTGGTGGAGGCCTAACGAGATCTTAAACCAACTACATTGAAACATAACCTCCAGAATTCGTTACTCAATTTCATTTGATTTAAAAACCAATTTCAGCACAAGGGAATATAAATGTGATATGCATGTATTTGTTTTATAAATAAATGACTGTCTATTGATTTTTTAAACATGCTACTTAGGCAAACAGATCTGCATCCTCTAAAATCCAGTGGCTGCAATTACTTTAGCTCTTTTCACACCTAGTATGTCATAACGAAAAGCACACTTCAGAGCCTTCCATTTCGTGAAAACATATTTCAGGTGGGGTAGCAAGAAATGAAACAGAGAGTAACCCTGGAATTTTAAGGATGACAGATCTTATGAATATGTCAGATAAATTTGAAGACAATAAAATAATTAGTATAAATGATTTGAAGCTTTTATATTTTTTTTTAGGTTTTACCTGTCACAAAAATTACCTTTCTCTTTTAGGGATTTTATAATGTCTACATTATCCCTCAGAGCTGCTGTCCGCAAGTCATCCATTCCTACAGATTGTTTGTGGGCGTTTGTCCCCTTTGCTTCTCTTTTATCCTTCACAATGCTACTTCTTGGTTTTGTTGCAGGTTGTCCAAAACCTCCAAAATTTCTTACTCCATTTTCATTCTTTTAAAAAAATAAAAACAATTATATAAGAGCTTACATAATATAAAATATATGAAATAACATAAATGATAACAAAATAAATAGATTGAGAAATTGTGCTTTTGGAAAATGTGCTATTATATGGAAGATTACCTTAGGTAATGTGATAGTATATGGAAGATGACCTTAGGTAATGTCATAGTATATGGAAGATGACCTTAGGTGATGTGATAGTATATGGAAGATGACCTTAGGTAATGGGATAGTATATGGAAGATGATCTTAGGTAATGTGATGGTATATGGAAGATGACCTTAGGTAATGTGATAGTATATGGAAGATGACCTTAGGTAATGTGATAGTATATGGAAGATGACCTTAGGTNACATGTAATTTTAAAAAGTCACCAAAAGGGTCCATCCTGTTGTACGTTCTACTGGTCAGCCATCGGTCTAGGTGCATATATACATGCCGATATATGAAAATAGGCAATTTATCTCAAACGAAAATCATTTAAAAAACAACATTTATTTCATTTTTTAAACTTCAAACTTTTGAACAGTATTCATTGGTTAAGTTTGAGAAAAGTGTTTTTCGTCTAATAACTAATACATATCTACAAAACATTCGTTCTTCAGCAACACAACAAAGAAACGAAACTAGTACATCGCCTGTTTCTCAAATTATAAGTAATTGCAACGTATATATTACCTTGTCAGCCAGAAAAACAAAACAATTTTTACAGGGTACAAGGGGGCGTTATCTTATACTGTACTGCCAAAAGCATACGGAAGCGTACATGACATTTTTTTCAATCTTTACTCCCATTCAAAGGTAACAATTTTTTTCAGAAATATAAACCCTACAATACCTTTAGTCAATGCCTGCATATGGTTTTGTCTTTTAGTAACGTATCTGACAAGACATTTTGCGGTAGTAGTTAATCGTCAAAAATTCATATTTTAGCTTAAATTATTAATATTGAACTAAGTAAGTTTTGTTTAGACATGAGTAAACTAAAACTATGAAGGCAACACTGTTAATTTTAACTACTATTTGTATCGTGCATTTGTCGTACAGTACACTTTATACACACAGGTAGGGCCATTTTCATTAGGGCTGTTTTAACCGGATCCCATATGGAATCCACTGAACTGCATAAGTTTGCACTTGCGACTGCAGTGATAAAGACACTAAGAGTACAGTAAAAATCATAGCAATACAGTGCTATTTCAGTGGAATTAACCTTAGATTGTTCAACTTTCAAGCAAATTAGCTGAGACATCATGATTAAAACAATATAGCCAGAGTTTCCTCTGGACCTAACACCAGACTTACACATTTTGACAAATAGATGTCTGGTGTGGGGCCAGAGCGCACTGCTATATGAAAATGTGGAATTCTCAGATACCGTTTGGTATTGGAGAGTTATGAGTTGCTGACAACGAAAAACTGCTATGACACAACACATTACTCACATATATCGATAAATGGATTATTTATTGATCCAAGTCAGCTCTTTTCATCACCAACAGCTGCTAAATTCTGTTAGTAGAGTCCTCGATTTTCAATCGTTCAAAATTTCCCACCTGAGTGAAAGCCATTTTAGAAGGTCATGGGGTGTTGCCTAATCAACAAACCGTACTGATCTGAACCCAAAAACGAAATATATTATTCTTTTTAAGAAGATTTCCGGATCACATCTTTTTTGTTGATTAGTCACTCAGTCCCCAATACCAAACGGTGTCGGAGAATTCCACTTTTTCATATAGCAGTGGGCTCTGGCCCCACACCAGACATCTATCTTTCATAATGTCTAAGTCTGGTGTTAGGGCCAGAGGAAGCTTGAGCTAAAAACAATAGTGATCCAACAGTTTCTTAGTGTGAACATAACATTTTGTCACAGGCGCAGTACCATCTCCTCCACCTGTTAATTATAACCAGGAGGACAGACACAGTAAATATTACTGACTGACTGTTGTGTACTTGTTATGTTATCCATTCTATATATTTGCTTTTCATAAAATTCCTCTAAAATGGATCATGACTCAAATAAAAAATATGGTTTTATACTGTTGTAATTAAGTGCCATGTCATTTATCATTACCGACCATAGAACATCTTCTCTTACTTTCATATACACAATGTCTGCTTTAGAAGGACGTGTAGTGTGAAGAAACATCACTTAAAATCAAGTTTGTCAAGGTTTTGTGACAAGGACTAAAAGGTGTTTTTTTGCAGTAAAAAAACATTGAAAATTCTCCTATAAAAAGGGATGTGAGACCCGTAAGATATTTTGTTCTTTTTAGGCATTTTACCTGTATTCTTGACTGAGCCTCTGTTCCACGATCATCCAGTCAAAATAGTATGTGATCAGAGGAAATGATACCGGCCTTTTTTAAAATCAAAATATTATTTAAAAGTCCGCCGTAAATAGGTTGATGTTCATCAAGTTCAACTGACTGACTATATAGACTAGTTAATCAAATCTCTCTTGCTGAACTTCAAGTCCTTTTTGCTGCTTCAGTCATTGTTACAAATAACACCCACTATGGTCAGCGGTCAAACTTCAAAGTCACTTCGTATGTCAATGGTCAATTGTTGAGATAAAGTTCAGCCGATGTTTTATGTAAACTTACTGCATGTGATTAACAACAATAAAGCATGTCCTTACATATGTTGCAGAACTTTCATACGGATCCCACGCTGGCTTCTTCTTCACTGCATAATCATCATCAAGACATAAATCGTCATCATCTTCATCAAAATCGTCTTCTATTCCGCCGGGCATTACATTCATGGAGGCCGCCATTGGTATTTTCTGCAGAGCGACATTTGTTTTTATGTTTATGTTCTGTACAGAAATTTTAATTTATAGATTAAATGCAAAACGATTAAATTATATATTCTAAAAAAATGCATCAATTCGATAATTATTTTTATTTTGGGAAATATAAATCTATTCCAATTATTATTATCCAATAAACAAGCGTTGTCCTTGAAGTCCGTAGGTAATACACAAAACGGAGCCGCAGATCCCGTCATCTGGGCAAAGATGTCTTTGGTCAGCAAGTTCGGGAACTTAAGGCGATTAATTAAGAGTAATGGAGGACTAATAGGCTCTCTGAAGTCGTCAATTTGGTAAGGCATGTGTATTACGACTGGAATGAGTAGATACAGAGTTGTAGTCATTCCCTCTCGCACAGAGACAAAATCCTTGCTAGGACTTATTTACTGCAACATTACTGAACCTTGCAATACGAATATGACGTTCCCCTCCTAATACCTGCACTTTCTTTCTACACAAGTTCCAAACGTACCACTGTGTACATGCCTGTTAGCTTAATTGGTCAGAGCGTCCATCTCCATTCAGACCACAGGTGCTGGACACACTATAGCTACTAGTAGTAGTAAATATTATTTTATACACATCACATTCCCTACTTTTAATAGTGTCTCCAGTACCAGTGTGTAAGACTAAAGTTCTGGTCTGGTTCTGAAATTACCAGGATTTCAACCCAGGACTTTAAAAGTATAAAGTACTACCAAGTACTTCAGTCAAATGGGGCTAATTATAGCGCTATTAAAAGAAAATTTCACCTGCTGACCTTTCTATATCATAATCTGAGAATTTTTGAGTTATTCAGATGAAATCACTTTTACTATGCCATTTTGTTGTTTGTCTTACAAAATAATGGCAGTGAAATTTTTCTTTCTGAGTATACATTTGTATTCCACCACATTTTGCAAATCATTCAACGAAAACATATTAAAGAATTAAAATAAAAAAAATAATATCAATTAATTCTCTTTCAGGATGTCTAATTTCATTAATCAGTGGCACAATAATTGACTTGAGGAATATTCAATAAAAAAAAGAGGCCCAATGGGCCTGCATCGCTCACCTGGTATAAATCTCACACTTGTAACCTTAAAAGTGATCTAAAATAAAGCTACAGGCAAAATATCAGTATTTATGATTAAAATTCATTCAAAAGACCCTGTTAATTTTTTTAAAAACATTTCACCCCTGTGATTGAAAGTCGAACAAAGTCATTATGTTGAACAAATTTTATAGCCTTTCATCTCAGGATGCAACTTGCAAAGTATCAACATCCTGGGACCCATGGTTATTCAGAAGAGGT
>NW_018403833.1:560751-577348 GCF_002113885.1 Mizuhopecten yessoensis | reverse complement strand
AGGTGCTAGTTTCAAATCCTTTTTAGTCTGAAATCTGTATGCTAGATATTGAGTAAGGTGGTTTTATTGTTTTTTGTCACTTTGAATAATATTTCTGTTCATGTTAAAAACAAAATCAACTCTCTGTATAAATATATCAGGTGACCGTTAAGGCCCATGGGCCTCTTGTTTACCTTTGTTATCAATCTCTTTTTTTGGAACTTGTCCATTCTCTATGTCAATTAACAGTAAATATATTTACCAACATTTATAATGTGCTTTGGCCCGAGACATAGTAGTATGATGTTACTGATATCTTTACCTTGGAAATCATAACACTTAAAGTGTTGTCCATGATACTGTCCAAAAGTAATCATACCTATTTAATCAGAGACTATTTTGAAATCAGTCGACTCAATTTCTTAAGATTTCTGCACCTCTCGAATATGTCATGACAGAATTGAAGGCACGTGACTAGCTACTTAATTGGTCTCAAGGTGAAAAAAACCCTGACCAACACTTAGGCTGAAACATGTCCTTTGAAGATTACAGAGGAGTGGCATCCGACTTAAAAGCTGGTAATATTAACTGTTAAACTGCTGCATGATTCTTCAGACAACTCTTAACTCATATCATCCACCAGGTGGCACGTACAAAGCCTTCAATTTTGCCATGACATATTCCAGGTGTGCAGAGAGCGTAAGTGAGAGTAACCCCTACATGGACAGTATCAATGATGGGAAGTAACATACAGTGTAGTGTATTGCCTGAAGAGTGTTAGTGAGGGTAACCCCTACAGTATCAAGGATGGGAATTAACAGTGTAGTGTATTGATAGAAGAGTGTAAGTGAGAGAAGTATCAATGATGGGGAAATAGCATACAGTGTAGTGTATTGTCAGAAAAGTTATTGATAAATTTTTTTAATATTTGAACCAATTCCATACATGCTTCAAAAGAGTGTCTTTCTCCTATATATATAAATGTACACTTTTCAGAAGACTAAGTTGCAAATAACGTGTTTTAATAATCTGCTGTACTATATCATTGTAACTTTTCAGGACGGATGATATAAGAGAAATGCATTTCGTTGGGGAAGACAAGTTCGGCAACAAATATTATCAGAATGATAATTATTTTATAGGTAAGTAAGAAATATTGATAAAGCATAGTCCCATCTCAAATAATTTCACAGGTAGGGAACTTCATCTGGTAATACAGGACTGCAAATATCAACATAAATACATTGAGAATTAAAAGTCACTACAACCAAGCTTATATGAAGGACCAAATGTTCAAAGTCGGGCCAGCTTTAAGCCTGTAACGTAAATTTGAAGAAAAAAAATATTGCAGAAAATTTACAGACATTTTCATGGTTTATTTTTGGTCTAAAAGTCAGTCTTGTAATGTTTAGTTATGAACATTAATATGTTTGAGTGTATCAGATGAAAGTGTTGGATTAAGGTGTGTTGCAATTGAGATACTGTAAAAGTGGAAATTCTCACGAATTTTTAAGTAAATTAGTGTGAAATTACACAAATATTTATTCATTAATTGTACGATTTGTAGATATATATATATAGAATGCATAGATTTCAGAAAACTGTTGCCAACACAAAAATGTCCACACTAGAACTGCGATCAGTTTTAAAGAGTCACAATGCAAACATTTCTACTTTTACTTTAATCTGGCTTCGATAGCTGCATCCATAAGTCCCAAATAAATATCCAAACCCCGATATTTTAAATTAAATCCAAACATTCTGTTCATGATGCACGTATCTTCTCTGAAAACCTGAAATAGTTTGACATAATTGACGGCTCTGCATATGTACCACCTTGTGGATGAAACAAGTAGACTAGTCTGATGTCTTCGATAAAGATCAAAGGAATTGTGTGGGACCTGTGGATTCTTTTTGATTTGCCATTGAAGTAACAATCAAATGGTAATAAATAGAACAGAAGGAACAAGGTACAATTTGTTAAGTAAACAGTCAACTTCAGTCTGTTGTCGTAATTGGTCATCCTTGAGTAAAGTTATTTACTGAAATTTAATATTTCTTAATTTATTGCAGGAAGAAATAGGATAGTCCACTACAACGTTGAAGTTGTAGGTTTTGATAAAGATGCAAGTCAAATACCAGCAGAATGGTAAGTAGGTCAGTTTAGTTACTTAACTCATTCACCCCCGAAGACACATTTGAGCTCTTCCAATTCAAAGGTTGGAATAGTTCACTATGTAATTTCAGGGGTAAATGATCATGAGTTAATGTCAACAGAATGCACAGAAAGTCAGAAAACACAGGTTTTATTCATTTTTTTTCCTTCCAGTCAAATTTTATCACATGCAATTGGATTAGAATGTCTAAATGATCAGGACTGGATTAGACTGGTTTTAGTGTAGGTCAGATTAGTGATAATGTCAAAAATGACAGGTAGCATTTGGCTGTTTTTATTAGCAATGGGATTATATTACATTATATTATGATTGCTGATTACTCAGGGGGTCAGATTAGACAGTTGTCACTATGTATAACACTATCTACCTGTTTACAGGCACGGATGGATGCACTATGTAACAGATAACCCACCCACAAAGGTTCCCCCTAAACCAAGGAAATGGTTTGCTGAGCACACGGAAAACATGACTGGTACCAGTGACGATTATGTACCATACAGCACAGCTAGGCCCAAGATTGAGAGCTGGACGCCTCCTAGGGCATAGGAGCGGAAACGTGTGAATGGACATATGATTGTTTTATTGTATAATTTGTATGAATACAGTTGTGATAAAATATTGATTGGGTTGTTTGATGCTTTTGAGATATATCTTCATAAAAGGGCCAATTTGTTTACTAGTTATTCAATGTTTTTGCATATGCATGAAAATAAAGTTAAACAATCGTCATAGCGACCTTCAGAGTAAGTCCAGATCATTTATTTGGATTAACTTCAGTAGTGTGATTTCCTAACAAATTGAAGCAAAATATTACTTCTCAATGCTCAGTAGAAATTTTAAGATTTTTGACAAAATTGAGCCCAGTTACCTTGAAAGTGGGTAAAGGTAGCCCTTCACCCAAGCATACTTCTGTCAAAATAATAAATCCTTGGTCCTCTTTATTCAGAAGACGTTTCTTAATACTTTTTTTTAAATTTTCACTTAAGTTAAAAGAAAATTTAAGCAATGAAAAAGTCTTAGTTTAGGGCTAGTATTCACGAGACCTTTCTCCTGCTCAATCTCTGATTTTGTGCTCAAGTCCATATTTTGTTTCGTATATATTTTACCTGTAATTTAAAATCAAACTTTTTCCACACGTAGGAAGATAAGCACAAAATCCATATTTGAGCATTAAACCGTTTCATGCATACAGATTCTGGATGATTCATGAAGTTGGAAGTCATCGCAGTTTCACAAATGTCTAGATTCTACGAATCTAGAAAAGAAAACAATGACACAATAAATACCATCATAAGGTTTATTTACAGGCTGTATAACATGAGACACTATTCATTAGAAGCAATATATTTCTCATCATACATTTTACAAATATTTGTATGAAAAAAATAATATCATTCTTCATGAAAGTTTAGAAACCTATAAAGTGGTCAGGAAACAACTTGTGCCATGCTTGTATGAAATACTGCATGAGAAGCATTTTAAAAACAAACAATTTGTGAACAAAACCGTGCCCTCTTAAAAGCCAAAATGTAGCTTTGCACTTGTTTCACCCTTTACCTATAGGTGAAGGTCATCTGTGGGTGGTGCAGCTATACTTAAAAGTTTAAATCTACAATGGTTTAAAGTTTACAGAACGTTGTACATGTTCGGTAACGATGACCTAATATTACAGTGAACTGCACAACTTAAATGGGTAAGGTGGGTATACTTCAAAGTTTTATCAAATTACAATTAATGTTATAAAACTTACAGCTTGGAGATGATTTTAATAGAAGAATCAAAATGTCTCCATTTCTGCTGATTTTGTTTGTTTGGGGTTTAACTCATTCACCCTCAAAGAGACATTTGAACTCTTCCAATTCAAAGGTTGGAATAGTTCATAATGAAATTTCATGGGTGAGTGAGTTAACAGCCTCACATTCATATCAAGACAGAAAGGGGAGACAATTCACTGGCAAGGTAAACCAAAACATCTACCTTTGGCAGTATGGTCTCTGAGAATAAATTGTGAGCAGTGAAATATATTTATACAGTATATAAAATTAAAATGTACAATAGAAAACTGTCTGTCTGGTTTATGCTGTATCTCATGTACACCAATGCCTAATAAGGTATCATTTTCAATGCTGTGGTAATTCCTTATTTAAAATGATGATTACGAATACATCCAACATCTGTGGATTTTGTTCCCACAATGTTACACATGTTCTTACAAACCACTTCACTGTTACCAACTTTTGTGGTCTGCCTTACATATAGTCTTGAAATTACAGAAGTAAGCTATTCCTGTTTTGTGTATTAACATTTTCCACTACAACCGTGACAACTGTTTTAAGTTAATACACTACAACAATTTCCTGTTCTACGGTACATTTGTTTCTTAGATATAGAAAACCTATGGCACCTTTCAAACTGCAATAAATAATACCTATATTGGTTGTGAATATACTCGCCTACAAACATCAGACTTACCAGTAACGAGCTCTCCTTATTACTGAAATAACATTGCACTAAACATAATGACTGTGTGCTTGTTAAATGAATCAAAATTACATTTAAATGCAATGAAGCTGTGATGAGAATATGAAGTGATTTACTTGCAATACATGTACAAAAGTAAACTATAAATTGATGAATTACCTACTCCTGCGACTACATACCATTATACTTGAGAATTACCTTTCAAGTGCTACAAGACGTGCTGTATAAGACATAATGAGAGCACCTACCTTAATGAGGACACATTCACCCAGGGATTAAAAAAAAAATGTATGATTCAAAAACATCCTATAATTCCGGATTTTTCCGTTTGGGGTTTTGTAACTTAAGAAATTGCCTGGTTGGTTGATTGGTGATGTCTACCAAAATGGTCGGGTAATAAAAAACAAGGAAAGCACATCGTCGGATACCCACGGTTGATTTTGCTTCGGTACTCACCCATCAGGTGATGAGTGAGTACCGAGGCGAAATTCGCCATGGGTATCCGATGATGAGGAAAGCAACACTGCCATTGACCTCTAGATCTATTGTTGATACAGTGACCATGTAATCTTTCAGAATGATGTACCGCTCTATTAACTGGGGATTCATCTTATGATCAGGATGAACAGACCTTCGAGTCTTCACCATGGTGGGAAAATAGTCAACCAGGAGGTCTAATTTTTGAGAAAATACTGGTATGTGTCTAAATAAAGATCCACCCAATTAAGTTCTTCCTTTCGTCAAATATGGTAAATATACCAATTGATCATCAAGAAATTGATATTTTGTTTCTCCCACACCATGAAAAGTAATTGAAAATGATGACCACCTGCCATGCGGATATTCCATACTGTTAATTCATCATATTCTTTTTAACAATAGTGCCTAGAAATGATGATTACCTTATGCAGCTATGAGATAACAGTCAAATAATGCCATTCTTAAATTGTAAATATCAATATGTAAAGTATTTCCTTAATTTCGTATTAAGTTATATTAACATATCAGGACTAAGGTTTCATCACATCTGTACATTTATCTGAATACACCAGTAAACAAACACTTAAATATTCCTTCGGTCGGGAAATAATTGATGAAAATGTGCAGAGTCTTGGCCGATCTAGAAAATAATATTCTATTCACAAATAATCAGTGGGAGGTTAAATGTAAACGGTAATCTAACAAATTTAAGGATAAATTCTACATTTCTGCATAAATCCATAAGGGAGATAACCCCTTACTCAATTACAAGTTATGATTATACCTCATCTAAATAACAACATGTCTGCAGGATGATATTGATCACATGATAGGGAAATAAAACATCATGTTCCTTTCACACACTTGAGTTTTCCATGTCATATTTCCATTATTAGGAGCCCCTCTAGAAAAACGAAAAACTGATTCCACACCTGAATTCCATGAAGTAGACATAAACAATGAAACCTGATAATCTCCTCTGCTGTTTTTGGTTCTATTCAGTATAACTAGACATTTATTGCTCTTGTGGTGGGAAAATGTGATTCTTTTATTTCTCCTCAATAAATCATGTGTCACTCTTGTGAAACACGATTTATCTGGAGATAAGGACAATAAAAGTATAATGTATAAAGCAGCATGTTCCTAACTTTAATAAATCATTTGCATAGTGTCTAAGGCAACCTATAATGTGTAAGGTATACGTAGCATATATCCTATAGCAGACAACACGTAAACTAGAGATGTAGAAATATAAGCTGTACTAAATACACTCAGGGATCCACTCGCAATAACACAGTTATTGTTAAAATATATTTGTCGTCACCACAGTACCCAGTACTATATGGCTAACTCAATCACAATATGGTACACACATATATAACACATATAAATGACATATATAAATATATATCTTAATATTCTTGTGTAGGATTGACATCAACAATGATTATTATGTACTTTAAAACAGCACAAAGACAAAATTTCCTTTTTAGAACAAGTCTAGGAATATGTCTAGTAATGAGAACACTTTTACAAACAATGTGTCTGGCAAAATCTGGTCAAAGTAATCTCTTGGTGGTAGGACATTAACAAACATGGAAGCATAAGATCACACGAGGTTAATGTGTATATGTCAGCCAAATGTTAATAACTTTAAAACTGTTAAGTGAATCTGTTAAGACTGTTCCAGACCTAGTGTAGGTCTTACAAAACACCATCCTCAATAGGGTTTCAGATCAACAGGGGTCTGCTCGCTTAAGCGGAACAACCGGTTTGTCCGTTTATAAATATAACAATTTCGGGTATAAATCCTGGCGGACCTGCAAATGTTTATGCAGGCCTTGCAAGGCTTTGTCAAGGCTCGCCTGAAAGCAGCATCAGATTACTAGGTCTGACCTTATTTAATAAACGAACAAGTGTGGTCCAACCGGTTTACCCGGTTTAAATGAAAACGGCCCAGGTCTGTCTTTATTACTCAATCACAGCCGTTTAGTACACTTGCTGTACAACATTCACTCTTACTTGTAAACTATGTCAGGAGCAACACTTCATACCATCAGTACAGCTATCAATCAGTTACCAAAGGATCAGATGTATTCTGGAGTGGACTTGTCCCTATTCTAAACCTTCTTAAACACGTTAGAGAGCAGTTCATGGAGGATGGCTGGTTGGTTGACCAATGGCGGCTGAATGAGTTTAATATCAGAAAGATCTTTCATAGTTGATGAATTTTATATCATTGATTGGATGGAAACCTCGACCTTGTTCCTGAAATTCGCCGAGACCGACTATCTCCCTTCTTTAATGAAGGTGACTCTGATCTAGGCTGTGTTTTGCGGAAGTGTTCATGTATCTTTTGAAGACGAGTTTCGACATTTCCCAACAGAGGGCGCTTCAGGGGCTCACCTTCCCAACATTCCACCATCAGATTCCAGCAATCTGCATCGAATGTCAGGTGCTTTTCTGGACGTAAACCTGTTTGAAAATGATAAATAAGTGCTTTTTAATGGACTTTCACATTAACAACAACTTAAGTAAGTAATTTTCAAAATAGGGTGTCAAATAATCATTTGGTATTCTTAGGAAAGACTTAGGAAAGACTGTCTTCAAATGAAAATAAGATATACACTCTAGAACTCTATTACCTTTATAAATCCTTACCAACCATTGCCTTTTATTGACAAACGGACAGTGGAATTCTTACGAGGTCAAGGTCAAATTTTGCATCTTTTCACTGATGAACATTTTGTTATCACATGATGAAGCAAAGTTGATCAGAATTAAACAAGGAGTCAACTGATAAAAGGTCAAGGTCATCGGGTCAGAGGTCAAGGTCACGGTGTCAAAAGCCAAGGTAAAATCTTGTAGCCTTTCACTAATGAGCATTTTATGACATTATGAAGCAAACTTGGTCGGAATTAAACAAAGAGACACAGTAAACTCTACATGTCTACTTGCACATATATGAATATTATAAAAAAAATCAGCGATGAAACCATCATCTAGTATTTTGCAAATCTTTATATCTTCATGTGGCATTTAGGAACAAGAAGCCCAGAGGGCCAGTATCGCTCACCTGAATATTTAAGCAGTCATAGCAAAATATTCGGGCCAGGTGAGCTAAAAATGTTCATTATAATAATATTTCCAACTCCAAAAACATGTAACTAATCTTTATTCTAATCATTTTCTGTGTTCTTTTATGTCATTATTCTACAATTCAGCTGTATCATTTGTTATCCATTATTTCTGTTAAACACTTCTGATTTTTGCAATGAGCAATAAAAGCATGTTATCTTTAGTAAGTTACCTTTTTTCACCGATGTCCACAGATGATCCTTGTTGTCACACTTTTCAAACGCACTGGGAAGCTTGACATGCCCTGCACACACATACCAGAACAGGATCCCAAAGGCGTACACATCCACACTGTTGTCATAGCGCCCAGAGAAGAGTTCCGGAGCCATGTGGATTGGTGTGCCTACGATACTTCCACTCATCATGGCCTCGGGCTTACAGAAACCCAAATCTGTGATCTTACCACGGTTATCTTTGTCAAGCTGTTGATCAAATATATTCAGGTTTTAACTATTCAACTCAATACTCAAATATTTATCAGAAATTCGTGAGATCTCCTTTTTTGTGTAATTAGCAAGATAGACAGATAATCTCGAATTGAATACCTTGCAAACATTTTTTTAAGGATAATTTATCAAATGAAGTTTTAAGTTTGATATACTGCTGGCAAAAAAATTGTCTGGATATAAAGCTTTGTATCTCTGAAGTACAAGATCAATTACAGTGTGATATGAAATGTGGTACTTTCCTCCATAGTTTGAAGATATTAAGATTGTTTCGTGGTACAAACTTTTGTAGATACCCCATATAAACAAACAGTAGTCAAGTATATCAATTAAATTTGATTTTTTATACACAGTAGCATATCAGGTTATAAATTATGATTTTCTTGTCAATGGAACACCATCCATTATGGTTAGCCAGTGACTGACAGTTCCATTTATATATATATTTTGAATACTTACCAGCACGTTTTTCAGTTTAATGTCCCTGTGTACCAGTCCTTGACTGTGTAGGAAGCGGATTCCCTCTACAACATCTATGGACACTTGTAGCCTGTTCAACAAAATCAACCAACGGACATACAAAATTTATTGGTTTTGCCAGTGTTCACTTTTATGTGTCATCAATTCATGTGTACCTTTAAAATGTGTGACCAATTCTTGTGTACCTTTAAAATGTGTCAATAGTTCTTGTGTACCTTTGAAATGTGTCATCAACTTATGTGTACCTTTCAAACTTGCCATCAATGATGAACAAATTCCAGAAAACCTCTTATCAAATATATCTGAAATATTCAATAGATCGTAGCACTTTTGGAAAAAGGTGTGTGCCACCCTAAGGAAGCACACTCCCTTTAATTCATTCAGTCCCACGGAACATTGTATACAGTAAGCACTATCTATTCTGACATGAGCCCCTTACTTGCCAAGTCTCCTTATTTCAGTAAAAGAGCCTTAATTTTTCAACCTTACTATTTTCTTTTAAAATCAGCTTCAACTTTTTCATTCAATCCTTAGTAATTGTTGGACATTTTTTTTCACATTTTGCTACATGGAGTCTCCCGTATGAAAAATTTGATAGGTTGCATTGGTAAGCATGCATTCATCCTTCTCACCTGCTGACCCAGTCCAGCCCCTGCTTAATGGCAGCGTATAGGTCCCGCTGTAGCCGGTCCATGATGAGAAGAACCGCGGGACTCGTTCCCCCACCATACATGTAGTCGATCACTGACCCCCTCAGAACAACAATACGTTCATGTGGTGGAATGTTCCTGCAGAAGAACACACATTAATAATGACATTGTTACTCTGTCATTGGGATGGATCATGAAGACTTTGTGCTTAAATGACTTGATGAGATGACTAAGCTTTGAACAACCGGGCTCTTAGTTTTAATTTGATGTCAATTTTATTTTGATATCACAACTTGTATATATTTTTCATGTTAATTATTGAAAATAATCAATGTCGAATTCTATTATTGAATGAAATTTCTTTTAAGAAATAATTTATAATAAAAGATATATATATATAGATGTCTATTTTCTTGAATTCAATCCTCGTAACTATGTCACATATTTTTTCTCTCTCAGAAATATGGAAAATAGGTTTATACATATATGTCTATTTTCTTGAATTCAATACTCGTAAATATGTCAAGTAAAGCCAAAACATGATTTTTTTTTTATTTAATTATGAAATCAAGTAATTGACCGTATACATAACAAATATATTAAAAATACTACATACCATTAATAAAATTCATAAGTTAACATAAATGTACATATTCCTGTTGTGCAGACTTACTTAGTGTAGTAAAACTCTAAGGCAAGGTCATTCCAGTGTTTGTCATCAGGGGGGACAACTGACTTAATGGCGCAGGGAGCGAAGCCACTCCAGGAGTCACAGGAGTATACCACGCCATACTGACCTCGCCCAATCTCACGACTCATCTGTGGGGTACCTGTTATACCAAAAACACTTATGGACTTAAATTAAGTCATCCTGATAGAAAAGTTGAGGTGGAGAATAAATGTCTTCATTGAAATTCTAATCAATGTGGGAAAGAATATGGACAGATCTTAGTTAGCATATTCAAGGAAATAACCAGCCTGCCATATCCCACAGCATGATGATATAGGGCGACTAATGTGGGAACCCTGCAGAACTGGAGGTTTAGTCTGTGTCTATTGCTTAGGGGACATTAAAGACCATAATTGATCTTCTGTTCAAGTTATAAAAGTTGGGATCTTTAATTTTGTTCCTTTTCTCCAAAGTTTTACCTGTGTTTCTCATTACATTACGTGGTATAGCTATAGTTGCCATATAATATATGTTATAGAGAAAGAAACCCTGATGACAATTACCATGGAGAATGACATCCTTGAGCGAGGTGCTCTCCAGTGCAACCTTGGCAACACGAGGGGCATGAACCTTTCGCAGTTTCAGCCTCTCATCCTCAATCTTGTCTAACCTTCCTGAGTGTTTCTGCTCCAACTGCCGAAGTGCAATCGCAAAGGCATCGTGGGATTTGTTTAGCCTCTCTTTGATCTGTGATGAAATGCTTTTAGCTAATCTAAAATATAGAAAATCATGTATTTTATCAATCCTGTAATCTTTCAACTTTGCAAAAACAATGACAAAAATTACCGTCAAACTTATATGAAGAGATCAAACTTTGGAAGACGAGAAAGAAGTTTCTTGATGCAGATTGTCTCCTAGAAAGGTCTAACTAAAAATAAATCACTTCCATTGGGAATACTAAAATCGCCCTCTATATGGAGGTGGTTGCGGAACTGGTGTTTTGACTGTATTTTACCAGAGATGGTGTCAAAGCGGCCAAATGCTCGCCTGTTTAAAATTTTATTGTATTTAAAAATTTGTTTGTAAAAAGTAAAGTTCAAAACAGGTCAAAAGTGTAAACAATTTGATTTTTTTTTTAATTTTAAGCTTCTCTTTATCAATATTTTACTCCACATGAACCTCTATGCAAAATATCAGCATCCAAGTACACATATTTAATGATTGACAAGTGTCTAAATAACTTGCACTTAAAACTTTAACAATGATGTGCTTCAAAAAAGTGAAGTACAAGACAGGTGGAAGATTTCAACAATTTGAAATTATGTTTTAATTTTCACTTCACCACATCAATAGCATACTCCACAGGACCCTCCATGCCAAATATCAGCATCCTATTACACACATTTAATGAATGACAAGCTTCTCAATAACTTGCAGGTAAAACTTTTAACGTTTTCACGCCGACGCTCACGCCGGGGGTTTCGCTATAGCTCCCTCTTCTTGGAACAGGCGAGCTAAAAAATGGCTGATTTGTTGCTTTTAATGCCAAACATGATGCAAGATGAAATAACTAATTGATGTAAAAATTTATGAAAAAAGACAATTTGAAGATTATTAATGGGATATATTACAATGATACCTTGCTTCACTGAGGTTGGCTAGAATGTCTGCAGCAGCTTTCTTCTTCCACTCCTCGTCTATTCGGGGTGGTGTACTCCATGGCATGGCCTTTACCAACTGTCAGGGGAGATAACTCACAATCAACAGTTATAGATAATACTAATAATAATAATTACAGATTCTTATATATGTCTCAAAGCGGTTCACAAATTATTATCCGTGGTTATAGGGCCTTTGCATCCAGCCAAAATTTTTCTCAACTCCCATGGGAGCAAGCATTCAGCCAGTGCTGCCATGTCGGCACTCACAGCTAGCATTCAACAATTTTAGCACTGCCCAACCACATGATCATTTACAGTTGAATAGATTGGAACAAGCAGAGTAAAGTATCTTGCTCAAAGATACAACACAGTGCTGTGCTGTGACTTGAACCCGCAAACCCTTCGGCCACAAGCCCCGCGTCCTACCACTAGGCTACAGTGCCTAAATACTTTTGATAGTGGCCAAATTTCACAATGATTATATTTCTGCTCCATCCCTTACCTAAAATCTGATTATGAACTCCTGTGAACTATTTTGCCAATGTGAAAACCATCCTGAATTCATATCACGCTGTGCAGCATGAATTAAGAACATAGAAAATGTCATCAGGATGCATCACAGTCAGAGACTGACCCAGCAAAATCAACATCACTGTGTAATACTCCTGTGTGACACAGTCATACCAACCTGTTGTAGGCCATGTATAACACCCATATGATATAGATCTCAAGTGTTGTATTAAATCAATCACTTGAAAATTGTACCACACTCCAGTATGACTGTACAGTACCTGTTTCATGTGCTCCAGTATGACTGTACAGTACCTGTTTCATGCGCTCCAGTATGACTGTACAGTACCTGTTTCATGTGCTCCAGTATGACTGTACAGTACCTGTTTCATGTGCTCTAGTATGACTGTACAGTACCTGTTTCATGTGCTCCAGTATGACTGTACATGTATACAGTACCTGTTTCATGCTCTCCAGTATGACTGTACAGTACCTGTTTCATGTGCTCCAGTATGACTGTACAGTACCTGTTTCATGCGCTCCAGTATGACTGTACAGTACCTGTTTCATGTGCTCCAGTATGACTGTACAGTACCTGTTTCATGTGCTCATGTATGACTGTATATACAGTACCTGTTTCATGTGCTCCAGTATGACGGTATATACAGTACCTGTTTCATATGCTCCAGTATGACTGTAATTGTGTACAGGACCTGTTTCATGTGCACCAGTATGACTGTACAGTACCTGTTTCATGTGCTCCAGTATGACTGTATATACAGTATCTGTTTCATGTGCTCCAGTATGACTGTAATTGTATACAGGACCTGTTTCATGTGCACCAGTATGACTGTACAGTACCTGTTTCATGTGCTCCAGTATGACTGTACACTACCTGTTTCATGTGCTCTAGTTTGACTGTACAGTACCTGTTTCATGGGCTCTAGTATGACTGTACAGTACCTGTTTCATGCTTTCCAGTATGACTGTACAGTACCTGTTTCATGCTCTCCAGTATGACTGTACAGTACCTGTTTCATGTGCTACAATATGACTGTACAGTACCTGTTTCATATGCTCCAGTATGACTGTACAGTACCTGTTTCATGTGCTCAAGTATGACTGTACAGTACCTGTTTCAAGGGCTCTAGTATGACTGTACAGTACCTGTTTCATGGGCTCTAGTATGACTGTACAGTACCTGTTTCATGCTCTCCAGTATGACTGTACAGTACCTGTTTCATGCGCTCCAGTATGACTGTACAGTACCTGTTTCATGCGCTCCAGTATGTTTCTGATGAATGAAGAGCTGGACTGGAGGCTGATCTCTACCTGGTAGGCTGCATTCAGGATCTGAAACAAATCAGCAGGTACGTGGGTGAGTAAAAGTTGTCTTAACTGACATCAAGAAGAACTGAACTGGTGAAGAAAGCATGTCAGTAATATCAGGAATGAAGACAGGAAAAAAGACTTTTGCAAACAACACGTGCATCTAACTAATTTACCATTGATGTGGACCGGGATGGAGAAGAAAATCGAAGAAATAACTGAAAAGCTATCATTAGTGCATTCAGCTGTTGAGGACATTTATGAAATTTTGATGACATTACGACAATCTCCAAATGAATCCGTCAACAAGGAGAAATATTGTCAGATTTCAACACAAAATGTGTTTCATGAAGATGNCCTGTTTCATGCGCTCCAGTATGTTTCTGATGAATGAAGAGCTGGACTGGAGGCTGATCTCTACCTGGTAGGCTGCATTCAGGATCTGGAACAAAACAGCAGGGGGTCAGTAAAACTTGTCTTTACTGACATCAAGAAGAACTGAACTGGTGAAGAAAGCATGTCAGTAATATCAGGAATGAAGACAGGAAAAGACTTTTCAAACAACACGTTGGATGTTGATAGATGTCAGTAAAATCAGGTGTTAGTTAATTGTATATATATATATATATAAGTCAGGTGCATGTTAAATGAAATGTCGGTTAAGTCAGGTGTTGGTAAAATCAGTTGTAAGTAAAATCAGATGTTACTTAAGTCAGATGTCAGAACAAGAGATCCCAGAGGGATCTTGGTGCCCACCAATGTGGGTGAAGTCATGTATCCATAAAGCCAGGTGTGTGTAAAGTCATGTGTCCATAAAGCCAGGTGTCAATAAAGTCATGTGTCCATAAAGCCAGGTGTGGGTAAAGTCATGTGTCCATAAAGCCAGGTGTGGGTTAAGTCATGTGTCCATAAAGCTAGGTGTGGCGTAAAGTCATGTGTCCATACAGCCAGGTGTGGGTAAAGTTATGTGTCCATAAAGCCAGGTGCGGGTAAAGTCATGTGTCTATAAAGCCAGGTGCGGATAAAGTCATGTGTCTATAATGCCAGGTGTGGGTAAAGGCATGTGTCTATAAAGCCAGGGGCAGTTAAAGTCATGTGTCCAAACAGCCAGGTGTGGGCAAAGTTATGTGTCCATAAAGCCGGGTGTGGGTAAAGTTGTGTGTCCATAAAGCCAGCTGCGGGTAAAGTCATGTGTCCATAAAGCCAGGTGTCAGAAAACTCCTACCACAGGTATAAGGTTTCAGGACCCATGTCTTACACATCATAACTTAGTATATAAGTACTCCTACCTATATATCGAGCGTACAAATCTGTAAGTGGGCTTACCTGTTTGAGTGCCTCACTGGTGGACTTGCTATTTGCACTCTGGCCGTGATCTACATCAAATCTTTCTAGACTCTCCAAACACCGACTCAAAGTTCCTTAAAATAAAGATAAAATGTCATTTAGTTTAGTATAAATTGTCAAGAAACAACTATGAGTAAAACAACTATAAACAACATCTGTAATTATCCTGTAACGAACCCAAAGGGGCCAACACATATATTCTCTTACTCCAATTAAGTAGGAAGTAGGCATGTTACAAGACAATTGAATAACACTTATTGGAATTTTTACTGGAATACAATAGATAAGGGCGGGCTTATTATCAGGCATGGGCTTATTGCTGAATAAATATGGTACATGTTAACAGGATACAACTATAAAGGGTGTCAGTAGCAGAAACAGAATTCTGAATATGTATATAGCTCACCACTATTTTTTAAATTAATGAGGCTGTCATCCAGAAACAGGTACAGAAGAAGTTCATTTGTATTATACCTGGGTTTTAAAATTGCATATTTGATATCATGTCGAAACAGAAACAGATAAAAGTCAAGGTTTATTTATTCAGATAACAGGTAATGTGTTCCTGGGTTGTAAAATAACCGGCACATCTCAGCAAAAGTATATATATGAAATCATGTAGAACATAGAAATAGATAAAACCCAGGTGTACGAATTCAGATACCAGGTACTGTGTCCCGAGTCAACAATGATCTCTCACTGTGATCCATTACCTAAGTAAGGATTTATAAGTAAGATTGTTCCATGTGTTTCAACAATGTTTTACAATAATAAGTTCCATAACCAATGAAACCAATATATATTTAAAAAAAAAAAGTTTTTGTTTCAAAAAACCCATTGTAATATCACTTTTAATTTTAACAAGAGGCCCAATGGGCCTGCATCGCTCACCTGTTATTAATCTAACACTTGTAATCTTAAGATTTCATAAGAACATATTAAAAGATTTAAACATATGACGCCTCTGACCTTGATTGTCGAACAAGGACATTAGGTTGAAAGTGGATCAAGGTCATTCATTTGAACTAACATGGTAATCCTTCATCCCAGCATGCTACAGGCCCAATTTCAGTACCCTGGCCCTTTTGCTTATTGAAAAGAAGTCGCTTGAAGATTTTACGACATTTGACCCCTGTGACCTTGAAAGTTGGTCAAGGTCATTCAGTTGAACAAACTTGATAGTCCTTCATCCCAGCATGCTACAGGCCCAATATCAGTACCCTGGGCCTTTTGGTTATTGAGAAGAAGT